>NW_026868460.1:0-43208 GCF_020745735.1 Hemiscyllium ocellatum | reverse complement strand
CACGGAACTCTGTCAGAGAAAGCAAAGGCAATTTCGGCTTTCATAACGCCAAATGGACTATATCAGTTCAAATTGTGGCATTTGGTATGAAAAACGACCCAGCCCACATTTCAGAGACTGATAATAAGGTCATTGCCTGATTACCCAACTGTGTGGTCTACGTTGATGATCAGTGGTTTTTAGTCACTCATGGAAGGAACACTTACAGCATTTATCGGACTTGTGGCGATCAACTCAGAAGGAGGCTGGTGGTAAACTTAGCTAAAAGGAATTTGAGAAAGCCCAAGTCACGTCCCTGGGTCACGTATTGGACATGGACAAATGGTCCCATGAGATATGAAACGAAAGTAGTTGGGAATGTTTTCACACCGTCGACAAAAAGAAATATGCAGTACTACGGTTCATGGGATTGACTAGATTTTACCGAAAGTTTGTGCCAAACTTTAAGCAGTGCGGCGGCTCCACTCAGCAAATTGTCAAGGGCAAGAACTCTCAGTGGACAGAGGACTTTCAAAAGGCATTTTACAGCCACTGTGTTAACACTGCCCCCCAGAATGAGCTACACTAGATTACACGAAGCCTTTCAAGGTGGCAATCGTTGCCAGTGATGTGGGTATTGGTCCCGGTGTTCCTGCAGGAGGATGATGGGAATAGAAAGACCCATCAGGTATTTTTCTGTGAAGTCGAATGTTCATCAAAAGAAATGTTCAACGGTGGAGAAAAAGACTTTAAAGTTAGTGTTGGCATTACACCATAACTCTGTTTGTTACCAGCAATGCATCTGAGACAATTGTATACACTGATCACAACACATTTGTGGGAAAAACTAAGGACAAAAATGCCAGATTGTTTAGATGGAGTTGTTGTTGCAGCCATTCAATCTGACAATTGTGCATGTGGAAGGTTGCGAAAGCGTGAAAGCTGATGAGTTATTGAGACTCAAGTGAAATACAGAGGTGTTCGGTGGTGGGTGGAGGGGTGACCTGAATTTGAAAGGGTTTGTGCATGTTTGAATGTTTACAGTTAGCATAGTGTATCTGTCTGTTTTGAGACTACTGACTGGGTTTGAAGGGTTAAAAATGCAGCCGTCTTTGAGCATTGATGGTCTTTTTTTTAGTGGGGGAGACATGTCACAAAGCAAGTCCCTTATTTGTTAAAAAGCTGTTCCTTGGCTCAAGGAGACTCTATCCTTGTTTTTTTTTCCGCAGGGACAATAAAACGGGGCCAACGTCCTATCAGTCTGGTTTGGTACAGAGATGAAAAGGATTTTTAGAGGCCTATTGTTTATATGGAAACAGATGAGACTTCAAGCCAAAGTCGTCATGCTTTATAAGTGACCAGTATAATAAACGGAGAGTGGTGAGCTATTTTAGCTGAACTAGCTGAGCTGAATTGAGCTGAGCAGTTTTCAGTTGAGTTTTGAACTGGGAAGTTCATCTGGGAGCTGTGTGGAAACTCTCTCTCTTTTGTGACCTCCAATTTCAACCAGGAAGTATATGTTCCATTTGTACTGGTTTTAATTGGGAGTTTGATTATTGGGACAGTTGTGTCTGCTCGGAACAGCATAATTAAGTCTAGTTGAATAGGTTGAATTCTGTCATGATTCTTTATTCTGTTCTTTGTGTTTCATTGTGTAATTTTATGAATAAAGTTGTTGTCTGTTTTAAAATGTAGCAGTCATCCTAGCTAAATTACTCCTATTTCAATTCTTTCCAGTCCCTTTCCAATATGGCCATCCTTGGTGTCCTCCATTCCACAATAATGAACCAAACCATGATTTTGAAGAACAAGATCTCATCTGTCTCCTGTGTAGCCTACACCCCAGGGACTCATCATTGAATTCTCCAATTGCAAATAACCTCCCTTCCAATCCCCCGACTCCCTTCCCAGAACCTGCCCTCCCTTCCATTCCTCTGAGCAAGCTTTTGTCCAGCTACCTACCAACTGGACTCAGTCATCCATCACCAACCCGCTGATACCCTTGATCTGTGTTCACTTATCCCCCACCTCGTCACTCTGCCTCCTCCTCCCTCACCGCCACTTTATCTATAGACTCCACTCCCACCACAGTCCTGATGAATGGTTATATCCAAAGCGTTCACTTCTCAACGTCTTGATGCTGCCTTGCTTATCTTGTTCTTCCACCTTCCTGCATGTGTATTTTGGATTCCAACATCTACTTTTTTAAAAATTGTCTTCTGTGTAATAGGCAGGAGTGAGTGAACACATTGCACACCTCTTGTTATCCAACAGATCAGATGGGTGGAATGGCTTTCTTATATTATTGTGAAGCCAGCTAGAGTTGTTGAAGGAGTTCCTCTTTCTTTTAACCATGGAAATGTTTAGTGCCCAGCAGTGCTTTTGATCAATGTTACCATTACATTAGCAGCACAAGCTTGAATGTTGTCCAGATTTGATACCTGAGTCTCTTCGGAGGTGACTCATTGTTCTGAAGATTGTATAATCTTCACAGAACATCCCCACTTCTGATCGTATGACAGAGGGAAGACATTGATGACGCAGCTGAAGATATTTATACCGAAGAGGCTACCCTGAGGATTGCCCACAGGGATATCCAGGGACTGGGAGGATTGATGTCCACCAGCCCCATTGTGTTCTGAATGATTCAACCAGTGGGAAGTTTACAACTGATTCCCATCAAGTTAAATTTTGTTCAGTCTCCTTGACATCTCGCTCAATCAAATACTGCCATGATGTCAGGGCCAGTCACTTTACGCCATGTTCATATCTTCTATCCATTTCAATAGGGCAAGGTATATGTGTGGGGAGTGTTTCCTTCTCTCAGGGGGTAGTGGCGGTTGGGACCAGACAGTTGGGGAGGCCAAATCACTGAAATGTTTGGGGGTGCGAGTGGGTGTCAGTGGACTTTGACCCGTCAGAGAGTCGAGGGCTACAAAGAATTGGGTATAAAAGAGAAATTGCAGCCGAGTGAAGATCAGCCCTGACTTACTGAATGTAAGTGCAGGTCTGATGGGCTAGGTTTTATTCCAGTATACCCATAGTCCAGTCACTTTGCGGCCTCTTCCATTTCCTGTGTTACTGATTTCAAGTAACTGAATAGACTGATCCTGGATCTGGATACTGGTGCTGCATGATCTGGTTACAGTTTTATAGGCCCGAGGCGTTTATTAGCCTCCTCCTGTAAATGTATATCCGGCTCCAGGGGTTGAAAGGCCTCATTCTGTTCTGGTGTAATTGAAATCCATATTGACTAAATCTTGGAGAAAGTGACTCTGCAGATGCTGGAGAAAAGTGTGGCACTGGAAAAACATGGTGGGTCAGGCAGCATCAGAGGAACAGGAGAATCGACGAATTGGACGTTCCTGATAAAGGGCTTATGTCCGAAGCATAGATTCTCTTGTCCCTCGAATGCTGCCTGACCTGCTGTGCTTTTCCAACATCACATTTTTCGACGTCTACTGCCCCACCCAAGTCAATCTTCCTGGTCACTTCATCCAATTACATTAAGAAAATTGTCAAGCACAAACTTCCTCGCACAAAACCGCACTTATTATTCCTAATCAAAGCCTGTCTTTTTAAATGCATGTACATCTTATCCCTCAGAACCTTCTCAAGTAACTTACCTACCACGGATATTAAACCTACTGGTCTGTCGTTCCAAGGCTTTTTTTGTGCAGTTCTCCTTGAATAAGGGCATGGCAGTCTTCCTGGACGTCCACTGTGGTCAGTGATGATCAACATTATAGTCCAGGGTCGCCGAAAATTCTTCTGGAGCCACTTGAGGTGTTCTTGGATATATCGGATAAGGACCATGAGACTTACCCACTTTCAAACATTCTAGTATGTCTAAATCTCCTCTACTATGACATGGATTGTCCCTAAGATATCACGACTAACTTCCTCAAGTTCTGAAGTCATCATGTCTTTCTCCATGGTAAACATAGAGTAGAAATATTCGTTGAGGATTTCACCATCTCTTATCGTTCCACACATACTTGTCCACATTGGTCTTAGATAGGTCCTATTTTCTCTCCAGTTATTGCTTTTTCTTTTAATATATTTAAGTACCTTTTTGGATTCATCCTAATCTTCTCAGCCAAGGCTCTTTCTTGCCCCCTTTTCACCCGACTGATTCTTTCTTCAGTGAACTCCTGTATCTCTTATATATCTCCAGGGATTCCCTTGATCCCAGCTGCCTGTAACTGAGCCACGCCCGAAGTTCGAACATGAACCTGAGGACCAGTTTTGTCCCTCTCCATAACTATATGAAAACTAATAAAACTATGGTTACTGGTCCCAAAGTGCTCCTCCACTATTAATTCAGTCACTTGTCCAGCCCTATTTCCTAAGGAAAGTTCGAGTTTTGCCCCTTCCCGAGAAGGACACTCTATATACTGCTTGAGGAAACTTTCCTAATGCATTTAACTGATTCTATCTCATCAAATCCCTTAATGCTCTGGCAGTTCCAGTCTGTATTAGAAAAAATAAAATCCCCTAGTATGATAACCCTATTGCTCCTGCAGGTCTCCCCTCTCTCCCTGCATATTTGTTACTCTCATTCCTGTTGTCTCTTTGGGGGCCTATATTACAACCCCAACACCTCACCATTCCATTCCTATTTCTTAACTCCACCTACAAAGCCTCATTGGGTGATCCATCAGTTATTTTATCTTTGATTACTGATGTGGTTCTCCTCTTAATCAGAAATGCAACTCCCCCTCCCCTCCTTCCACCATCTCTGTCTCACCTAAAGCACCTGTTCCCTAGCACATTAAGTTGTCAGTCCTTTCCATCACTTAGCCATATTTCTGTAATGGCTATAATATCCCAGTCTCACCTACGTATCTACACCCTGAGTTCATCGGCCTTCCCTGACAGCCCTCGTGCATTGAAACAGATGCAATTTAATCCAAAATGCATTACTTTCTCTCTGTCGTTTTCCAGCCTAACCTTACTATTTCTGATTACTGCATCTCCTTCCACTTGCCTCCCTGCTCTTGAGGATATGACCACTTGCCAATCTAGTTTAAACCCTCCCTTGTAACCCGAGCAAAACTGGCCGCCAAGATATTGGAATCCCCTCCAGTGCAAGTCTCTGACGTTAATCTCCCACTCAGGAGATTATCACTGTCAAGGTATTTTTAAAGAATGATTCTCGTAGCTCTCTGTCATTACGCTGCAGGACCTCATCCCTATTTCTACTGATATCATTTGTGCCAACGTGCATAATGATTTCTTCTGCTCACCCTCCCCCTTGAGAATGTTCTGCAGCCACTTGGAGACATCCTGGACCCTAGCACCTAGGAGGTAACGCACCATCTTGGATTCCCGTTTGCAACTACAGAATCTCTGATCTGTCCCATCTTAACTTTAACGCCCTGTTTACCTTTACCCTTTCCCACTGTGCCCAAGAGCCAGTGGTCCTACCACTAACCTGGCAACTGCTGCTTTCCCCTGAACGGACATCGCCCCCAACAATCCAAAATGGTGTACTTGTTTCCGAGGGTAATAGCCACAGGGGATTCCTGCAATCCCTGCCTACTCCCTTTGCCATTCATGGTGGTCGCCGATCTACTCTCTGACTGGAACATGACAGGAAGCAAGGAATGCCTGTTGGATTAAATTGTGTTTATTTAAATACAACAGGACTGACAGGTAAGGCTAATGAACTCAGGACGATGAACGTTGGACTGGAATATTAGTCATTAAAGAAACATAACTAGGGGCGTGTCTATGAATTTGTCAGTATCTCGGATGACACTCAGTGCATCCTAGATTAGATTACCTACAGTGTGTAAACAGGCGCTTCAGTCTAACAAGTTTGCACCGACCCACCGAAGAGCAGCCCACCCAGACCCACTCCCCTACACGCAACACTACGGTAATTAAGCATGACCAATTCGCTTAAGCTGCACATCTTTGGACTGTGGGAGGAAACCACAGCACCCAGAGGAAACCAATGCCGACAGGGGGAGAATGTGCAAACTCCACACAGACAATTGCCCGAGGCAGGATTTGAACCCTGGTCACTGGTACTCTGAAGTAGCTGTGCTAACCCATGATCCACCTTGCCACCCAGCGTCGCTCCCTAACACGGTGTCCCAGGAGCTGAAGCTGCGTGCAGTGCCCACACGTGTCGCCATCAGGGACGGTGGAAATCTCCCTGAGCTACCACATCTCACAAGATGGAGCGTGCAACTGCCATAAATTCCATCTCGACTGCTGTAACAATAAAGTTAAAAAGGACTTTATTTGAGTTTACCTGTACATTTTGCTGAGCTGAGCTGTCCGAAGCCTCTCATGTCAAAGCCTTTATGCTTACTCTGCTACCAACGACATGTCTCTCTACCCCTCCACATTTAATTTTGGTCAGGGAAGGAAGGAGACACGACAGTGATGTAGTGTTTAGGTCTTCAGCACTCCTTGACACCTGGCCCCAGACTACCTGCTCCCCAGTGCAGGTCTGCTCTTGGCCTTGGAGGATGTCTTGCTGAGGTCTTTCTTCTGGTAGTGGTGATTGTGTCGTTGCAATCCTCACCCTAACAGGCAATCCAAGTCATTGCAGTCATCTCGTACTTTCTGTCTATTTGTACTGCGTTTATGAAGTCCTTGAATCCCTCGATTGCATTCCAAACTGTGTCTCACTCCATAGTGAGAGAGGTTGATGTTCTTGTGAATACAGGGTTATTGGAAAAGAACACCATTAGACGTAGGGGCAACAATATGTCTATCCTCTCACTGAGTCTGCTTTTCCTTCGATTAGGTTATATTTATTTTGTTAATCCCCTATTCCACTTTCCTGTGATTTCCCCGTAACGCTTGTATAAAAATCTGTCTGTCTCAGCCTTGAAGATATTTAATGATCCGGCCTCAACAGTCCTCCGGATTTTCTGCAATTGTTTCCCTCTCACTGATGTGAGACTTGGTGGTCTTTAATCTGGTGATTTGCACACTCCATCTTGCATAAAATTCCAATTCTTCCTCAGCTCCTGTGTCAATTTGCTCAAGGGTCAAACGGTCACTGTCCCTGAATCCAGGAACTGCTTCTCCAAACTGAAGACCGATTCGTAGAGTGTGTTTAACATATTCTCTGGCTCTGTGAACAGGCTGTCCCCTTAGTCCCTAATACTCCCATCTTTCCCGCGTTATCCTCTTCCCCTTAATAAACCAAAATAAAATGACTGTGGATTCTTGCTAACCTTACCCGTTAATGTTTTATCAACCCTCCTTCTGCTCTTCCACTGACTTTTTAAGTTTAGCCCTACACTTGCTATATTCTTTTAGGACCTTCATTGACCTGCTCACTTGGTACCAGATTTAAGCTTCTCTTTCCCTTTTCATCCTGTTCGGAATTTGCGTCTACATCTGAGGTTCTCTGGGTTTGTGTTCCTAAATTTTATCTTCGGTGTAACATGCTGGGCCGACACTGTCATCAATGCAATTTTAATCAAATGATTCCCCCAACCCCTTCCCCATCTTGTCCTGCTACAGTTTCACCCAGAAGCAACTGCACTTTGGCCAGATCCTGTCATTTGTTTCCATAAAATCTGTCTCCCCAATGCAAAAAGCTCTTATTTTTCTAACATTTTTGGGGTCTTTTCCCTTGCCAAGTCAAAATGTGTGATATCACGTTCACTGGTCCTATAATGCTCTCCCACTTCTGCCTGGAACAGCTGAGTGGCTTCGTTCCCCACAGTGCGGCCCAGCACTGCACTACCCATTGTTGTATCTACACTGTGTTGATATAAGAAGCTCTCTGGAATAAATTTCAAAACTCCTGCCCCTTTTACAAATTTATCACTGACCGAATGAATGTTTGGAATTGAAATGCTTGAATATAACTATCCTATTATTGTTTTACACACCTCAATAACCTGGTTATATACCTGCATCCGCACTTTCCTTTATCTGGGGGTCTATAATATATCCCTAGCAGTGTTTCTGCCATGGTTTTGATCCTGAGCTCTAACCACCAAGCCTCTTTAGAAGATCCTTTCAAGATATCGTCCCTTCTTATGCCAGTAACTAATTCCATAATTAATAAGGCAACACCACCTCCTCTTTTACCCTCTCTTCTCTCCTGACTCTTGTTCTGGTACCACAGAATATTGAGTTGTTAGCCCCGACCTCCCTCAAACACATCTCTGTAATGGCAAAAATGTCACACTTCCACATGTCACCTCGTTTCCTTATCATATCTGTCGGTCTGATAATATTACCAGCATCAAGGTAAAGCACATCCAACCTGGAATATATCACCTGGAATACTCTGTACCTCGGACATCTTCAGTCATTCACTGTTCGTTATCAACCTGTCCAATTCATGAACCAAAACTGTAACTCTGGGACTGAATGCAACTTTCCAGAACTGAACAGTCAGCTCCAGATACAATGAGTTTCTGCTGATTAGTTCCCTGCTCTGTGCAGAGGGGACAGCCCTCAGTGATGGAGAAAGTGAGGACTGGTGATCAGAGTTGAAAATTGTGGCCCTGGAAAAGCACAGCAGTCAGGCTGCATCTGAGGAGCAGCAGAATCAAAGCTTCACATGTTTTCCATTCCATAATAAACAGGATAGTGGGAACCATATTTGCTCAGGAAGGCAGCACTGTACAGAGCACTGAAATGGAAAGCAGTCAATCATTTGGTTGGACAGGGAGTAAAAAGTTGAGGTGAAATACAGATTGTTTGAAGTACAAACATAAAGATAGATAAATCCCTCGACCAGACAGGAAACACTCTAGGTTACTACAGGAAGAGAGGGAAGAGATTTCTGTGCCTTTGTGCCTTCACTCTCCATTGGAGTAGTGTCGGTTGATTGGAGGGTGGCAAATGTAATCCCTTGTTCAGGCAAAGAAACGGATTTTCCTGAGAATGACAAACCAGTCAGTCTTACATCAGTATTGGGCAAACTATTGGAGAGGATTCTGGAAAAAACAAGGTTTGATTAGAAATAGTCAGCATGGATTTATGAGGGGCAGGTCATACCTCACAACTGTTATTGGATTATTTGAGGATGGGATTAAACACACTGAAGAAGGTAGAGCAGTGAATGCGGAGTGGATGGATTTTAACAAGGTGTTTGATAAACTTCCCCATGGTAGTTTCATTCAGAATGTAAGGAGGCATGGTATACAGGGAGACCTATCTGTCTGGATACAGAATTGTCTAACCCATTGAATACAGAGGGTCGTGGTAAATGGGAAGTATTCAGTGTGGAACTAGGTGAGCAGTGGTATCCCGTAAGGATCGGTTCTGGGACCTCTGCTGTTTATGATTTTGATAAATGACTTGGATGACGAAGTGGAAGGATAGGTTCGTAAGTTTGATAATGTAACACAGGTTGGTGGAATTGTGGATAGTGTGGAGGGCTGTTGTAGTTTGCAACAGGAACATTGACAGAATACAGTACCCAGCTGTGAAGTGTCAGATGGTGTTCAATATGGAAAGTGGGATACGATTCATTTTGGAAGATCGAATTTGAATGCAAAATATATGGTTAAAGGCAGGATTCTGCAATTGTGGAAGAACAGGGGGATCGTATGGTCCATGACATAGCTCCCATAAAGTTGCTACCCAGGTTAATAAGATTGTTAAGGATGTGTTTGATGTATTCATTAGCCGAGGGATTGAGTTTAACAGCTGCGAGGTTATGCTGCTGCTCTATGAAGCCCTGGTGAGTCCACACTTAGAATATTGTGATCAGTTCTGGTTGCCTCGTTATAGCAAAGATGTGGAAGCTTTGGTGAGGGTGCTGAGGAGATTTATCAAGATGCTGCCTGGACTGGAGGGCATGTCTTACAAAGAAAATTTGCGGAAGCTATGGTGTTTTCCTCATTGTGATGAAGAATAATGGAAAGTGACTTGACAGGGGTGTTCAAGATGATGAGACACATAGATAGAGTGTATAACCATTTACTTTCTCCCAGGATGGAAATGGCTCTGGAGGGGGTATGATTTTAAGGTAATTGAAGGAAGGTTTCGGGGTGATGTCAGAGGTAGGTTGTTTCACAGAGGGGTGGATGTGCACAATGTACAGACAGCAGTTGTAGTAAAATCAACTATATTAGGGATATATAATTGGATAGGGACATGAATGATAGTATAATGAAAAGTATGTAGGTTAGTTTGATCTTAGAGTAGGATCAAAGGTCGACAGAACGTCAAAGACAGAAGGGCCTGTACAGTGCTGCACTGTTCTGCACTGTACTGTGTTTCCAGTTTCACCCAGCTTGTGGAATCTCACCAATTGTTGAATGTCTGAGGCAGTGAAGTGTGTGAGATCAGAAAGCTTTGGAGGGGTGTAAGGCCAAAGCCTCCAGTTTTGTATGCATTGTTACAGTCACCTGAAAGCCAGTATAATATGTGTGGTTACTTAAACCAGACAGAATCCGCCAAGTTCAGTTATTAATGTGATTTTTGGATTGCCGTTTGCTGCTGGTTACTTCAGATCCATTCTACTGTGTGACCCATGTAGAAATCTCTGACCATTCATAGAGATGTAAAATTTTATTTTGATACTGGAGAACGTGAAGGTGACATTTATTGGATATGGATTTAGAGGTTTCTTTGTGAGGCACAAGATACTGCAATAGATTGTCAACTTGTTAATGTCTTCACCCGGGGTGCAGGTGCATGGAATCTTGGAGGCAGGTCAGATTTCATCACCATAGGTAACTTGTATGGTGTGATTCTGGCTCTCCATGTCAACACGTCTGCTCTCTGAGCCAGGCTGTGACTGAAGATGAATTTTAAAACTTGATTGCTGGTCAGCCATTAGTATTTAACCTGGACAACATTTGTACCTACACTGGGACCAGTGATAGTCTGTTGGCGTGTTCTCCCCCTGCCCACGGTGGATTCCACATTATTTGTTTTGAAGTAATGTTTGACTGACTGCTCCGAACCAGGATAGAAACTCAATGTACAGATTTTGGAACAGGCGACTGAGTATCTGTGTATCTCAGGCAGCTGTGAGGTCCAATAACAGTGTAAATGATTTCAAATCTATTTGAAGCAATTTTCAGCATAGCTCATTGCAAGGTGGTGAGTTTACTGAGCCGAACAATAGTGGGATGTTTGCTATATTCCATGAATTGGGCAAAAATAAGATGTGAACGATAATCATTCAACTGAACTAGAATCTCCTCAACCTATTCTGTTGATTATATATTTATGGAACTAAAATATAAACTCCTGTCAAGATTTTCTAACACAGAAATAAAGCATGTACATTTTATTTTATCGAAGAAAGAACATAACTCTTGTGGTGATCAGAATTAGATATTCATTGTCAGGATTCAAAGCAATGTTTTGTCACTCCAATATTTTTAAAATGGTTGGCTTCTGAATGATTACATGTTCAGAGTGAGCAAACGACTGAACATACAAATAGAATCAGCGTTCTTATACATTTATATATGATCAATCAGTTTAATTTCTCACTGAAATGTACGATCTTCAGCTATTTGCCAGAATTTTAAAAATTGCAATAATTCACCATGCACTCTGAACATTAAACTAAATTATTTGTGTTATCAAATTCTAGTGAATAATAATTTGAAAACTTCCAATTTTTAGAATGAATGATGTTTAATATGAAATGTGGAGAGTGAAAAAAAAACAACGAACATAATAATGTGTCAGTGAAAAGTCAAAGCTTTCCAAAGAGTTTTGTGAAAAAGCAATGATATATTTGTTTTAGTAATGGGAATACAACGTGTAAAATATTCATGTTCTGAGTAATAATTAGACTTCATAATGAAGCTGACCTTGCAATACTTGCATTTTGAATGCTTATGCTGCACCAACTAACCAGATATTTGCGAACATTTACACAGTGAAATAATTGGATACTGACTTTTATTCACAGCTGACAGATGATAGAGTACAAAACTTTAAAATACAGGAGGAAGCCATTGGCCATTATGTATGCATCAGCTCCAAAAATATCTCCCAAGCACCTCCCATTTGCAAGCCCTCTCTCTGTTGCCCGTTAAATTAATAATTTCCAAATATATATCCAGTTCTCTTTTGAATCTTCATCCACAACTTTCCCAGCGGTCAATTCCAATTCGTAACAACTCTTTAACTAAAGACGTTTTTCCTTATTTCACTTTTAGCTCTTTCGCTGACAACTTTGAAATTAGAATTCCTTGAAGCTATAATGCCTACTAATAGAGTATTCTTTTTCTACTCTGCAACTTTTTTCATACTTTTGAGCACCGCAATAAATTTACATCTTTGTTGGTTCTGCTCCAGAAGCAATAAGCCTTGCAAGAACTTTAACAAACACTACAACGGAAAAACAAGCAGAAAACTAGTCTCCAGAATATATGAACATCAATTAGCTACAAAAGACATGATCACAATCCGAAAGTCTTACATACTGATGAGGAAGTACGCCACTTTGACTAGGTCTGCTTATCCATTCTAGAACAGGCCAAACAGAAACAAACACTAGAATTCCAGGAAACATGGCATTCCAACCGGAACTCCATCAACAAACACATCAATTTTGAGTCCATCTACCATCCTGTGAGAAACAAACGGCAGGAAATGACATCATCGACACCGGAAATTACATTACCAACTCAAGGAAACCAGAACATTGAAATAGAAGGTGGGAGATAACATCAGCACTTCACTGGAGGCTCACTTACTGAGTACAGTCAATGGAACAAACTAGGAACTGCCATTAGCTATTGCTTCAGAACATGTCTGAGTGTTCGTGGCTGACACCACATAGAATCATTGAATGAAAATGCGAGCCTGCATCACCAAGTACATGTCCAAAAGTCTTTTTTTTAAAGTTTGTGAGATTACCTGATCAATCATTTTTCTTCTGCCATTCCTACTGTAAGTTACACCAGTTCCCTAGTTACTCCCACTTCCACGGGCCATCCCTTACCCTTTTAGCTTTCCACTGGGGTGATGGGAGCTGCTGGCTTCTGTGCTGCTATTGGTCATCAGT
Organism: Hemiscyllium ocellatum; assembly: GCF_020745735.1. Classification (NCBI taxonomy): domain Eukaryota; kingdom Metazoa; phylum Chordata; class Chondrichthyes; order Orectolobiformes; family Hemiscylliidae; genus Hemiscyllium; species Hemiscyllium ocellatum. The sequence continues at coordinate 30,256 of NW_026868460.1, read as the reverse complement.
GAATGATGAGATTGAGATGTTCAATGCCCAATATGAACAGACAATAGTGTATGTCTGTTACTGTGTAATGTACGGTGAATAGGGTGTTTTTTCCCCATAGAGAATGGAACATTTTTTTCTGTCTCTCTGTGACAGACAGCCCTTCACCAAACAGCCTCATCACTAATTGGACAAACGTCTCCTCAGAATCAGAAGTCCATGCATCTGTTTGTCCTTAAACGTTGCGAGGACAGTGAATACATTGTTCAAATATGCCGTGTTCTACCCTTTTTCTCTTTAGCATTTTAACTGATTTTCCAATGTCAGTTGAGGTGTCATCAAAGTAGTATTTGACACATGTAGCATCATTGACCCTCAGGAAACTACGGTCAACGGGAATCGGAGGAAATTCTGTGCTGGTAATTTCCTCAATGAATAATGACACCTTCCCTAGAGCTATTGGGAATGACAAATAAACTCTGCCCTTGCTAGTGCCTTCCAAAACCATGGATGGATTTGTCTTATTAATAACATCAAGATATATCAGTTTTCACAGTTTGGTCTAAAGTCTCAGAAAAGTAAGACCTTGCTGGTTGAGTGTCACCCCAATGAAATCAGAAGTTTACAATAAGATAATGATTCCGATTATTTTCAATCATTTACTTTCTGAAGACTGGTCGTGCGGTGTCGCTGCCACTGAGATCAACATTTTCTCTGTCCAACAGCATCACATCACATTGGCTCAAGGCTGCACCATTCCCCAATTCTACTTCATTCTCCAGTTCATTCGCCATGCTCACCAGATATGCGACGCCCACAAGATGGAATAATTTAGAGATGCTTATGAGCCTCTGAACCTGCCACCCCACCCATGCCCTGCAATCTGAGTCCATCCCCTCCCCCAAGCCCACCTCCTGTCGTGTATTCACCATCCCTCCTAACCTTCCATGCTCTAATGCTGAATGTTCTGTACTCGGCAAAAGTCTCAGCTTTATCCCTCTATGCCCCCACTTTAATGAATTTTAGGCACGACATAATGCCGAACTTCTCTTCCACCGTCTTCTCTCAGTGTCCATTTCTTTGGGCAAATGTCCACTCCCCATCCCATACTCTTTCGCCCAGCTCCAACACTCTCCCTCCACCTGGACCCATTCCTCTGGCATTTACTTGAACTCTATCTGTTCATTGAGAACGTTACATGTGAGTTTGGTTGTCTTAAGTTCTCTGTATCCCCTCACCTTATCCAACCTATCACCATCTCAACAGACTATACGCTGTATGCTTCCGTCCTACCCTAACTATGTTATTCAGCCTATGCTGATAAGGGTGGTGCTGCTGTAGTCTGGTGGACTTATCTCTACATTTCAGAGCCTGGATACCAGCTTTCTGATACCTCCACATGTCACCTGTTGTTCTATAACCTTACCATGGCACATCAGGTTCTTTTATTAACTAAATCTGACCACATTTCATCTGGAGATTCCCACCCACTCGCCCCTCTCCTCCCCACTCACCCCCACCTAACAGTCCAGAAGCTGATGGTCCTCTGATAGCAGAGTTTGCTATTATCTACTCCTGAAATTCCACAAACCGAACTGCCCATGCAGACCCATTGCTTCAGCCTGCTCCTGCCATACAGAGGGGATGCATGGATACATACGTGGGCCCATGTCAGACCTCTCCTTCATGGGGTATGTAGACCATTCCTTGTTCCAGTTCTATTCCAGACCTCACCCACAACTCTTTCTCCGATATGTAGATGATATCATAGCTGCTGCTCCTCTCTCTTGTCCAGAATTGGAAATGTTCATCGTTTCTAATTTGCACCCCTCCCTCACTTTCACCTGGTCTACCTCTGACTCTTCCCTTCCATTCCTCGCCATCTCTGTTTCTATTTCTGGGGATAGACCTGTCACTGATATCCAGTATTAACCCACCGTCTCCTACAGATACCTGGAGTACACATCCTCACACCCTGTTTCCTGCAAAGACTCCATTCCATTCCCCAGTTCCTCCCTCTCGACCGCATTGGTTCTGATGATGACAATTTCAAAAATGTGGCCTCTGAAATGTCCACCTTCTTCCTCAACTGAGAATTCCCCAGCTCTGTTATCGACAGGGCTCTCAACCAGTTCTGACCACCTGCTGCACTTCTACCCTCACCCTCTCTCCTCCCTCCTACAACAGTGTAAGAGTTCTCCTTCCCAGCAGCATTCACATGCAGAAGATCATCAGTCCGCATTCCCCCACCTCCAGCGAGATGCCACCACCAGACATATATTTGTCTCCTCTCCCGTTTGCACCTTCTGAAGTGACCATTTCCTCCAGGGAACCCTGGTCCACTCATTATTCACTGCACACACCTCCCCCCCTCCCCACCTCCCCCAGCCCCCACCATTGGTACACTTCACTTTCCCCTGGCGGAGGTGTTACACTTTCCCACTTACTTCCTCCCTTGTCACTATCCAAGAGCCAAACATACCTTTCAGGTGAAGCAGCATCCTACAAACATTTCCCACAATCCGGTCTACTACATTCGCTGCTGACATTGTGATCTGCTCTACATTGGGTAAACTAAAGGTAGACTGGGTGACTACTTCACAGAATATCCAAGCTGTAACTATGCAAAAGACCCTGAGTTTCCAGTTGTCCCAGTTGCCCCATCCTGTTCCCTGGCCAGTATTTCTGCGTCAGACTTGCTGCAGTGTTCCAGGACATTTCAACGCAAGCTGGAAGAACAACACCTCATTTTCCGCGGGTGGACCCTGCAGCCATTCACACTCAAAATAATGTTCAATAATTTTAGGGACTGAAATCCTCAATGGCCCCTACCAGGCCTAGTTCTCACGTGGCCTTCCATTACTCACCCCCTATTGTTAGCTACTAACAGTTTCCACTAACAAGTATTCAACCTCTGCTGTATATTAATCAACATTTTCAGGACTACCATCCATTCTGAGGAAGGGCCACTGAACTAGAAACGTTAACTCTGACTTCTCTGCACAGATGGTGCAGACCTTTTGCAGCAACTTCGGTTTTTGTTTCAACAATGTCTCCCAATGTTTTTGTATCACAATACAATACGTCATGAATATTTAGAGTTCTGTCAAACATAGGAACTTCATAATTTCTCATTTAATGTTCATAAACAAATATTCGAGATTCAACTGAGATAGCAGCTTTGCTTGTATCGTTCAGATCAGTCAATTTGTCACAGTTCAGACAGAAAAAGTAATCGATCGAGGGAAACTCAGCAGGTCTGGCACCCTCTGAGCAGAGACACACAGAATTAACCTTTGATTTCAATATGACTTTTTCAGAACAGTGTCACATCATATTCAATATGTTAACTCTGTTTCTCTCTGCAGATACTTCCTCATCTGTTATGCTTCTACCATCATTTCCTGTTTGTATTTCATGTTTCTGTATCACTATATTTCATGTTTCTTGACAGGGTTTCATGCTAAATTTGGTTACATATGGACAATGTAGTCCTTTCCTGTTCCTATTATAGTAGGTGTGTCTGGGACACCTGTGTTACAGCCGAAATCTGTTTCTTCTTTAAGATTCAAAGGAAAAAAAGAATATTTTTCTGATTATCCTGTAAATCTCAGGAACTCCACTTGTTGGAAAAGACATTTTAGAGGCAGCTGTAATGTCATGTGATAATAGGAATAGATTATTGATGGTGGAGCACTCTGTGTTTTTCGTTCAACCGGCTTGTCTACCCCCTCTCCAAAGGCTTTGATTACATATCACAGAATTCTTTACAGTAAAAGTGGGGGGAACTCAACCCATTGTCTCTTCCAGCTTGGAATGACTATTTCTACTGTTAGTCTCCTGTATTGTCCCCATTGCCCATCACATTTTGTTATTAGTGTCTGTTTTCAATTGTAAGTATCCTGCCAGATATGAACAATATGATAAATCTCAAGCAAAAAGAAATACAGAACCTAGAGGACAAGCTCAGCAGGCCTGGCTGTACCTGTGAAGAGAAATGAAAGTAAATGTTTCAGGTCCGGTGATCCTACTCAATCTGTATTCCCAATGATTAGATGGTATGTATATAAAATATAGTTAATTTTATCACATTCTATCCTTTGAGTTCACATTGTCATTCAGCATTGCATCTCCCAAATGTTGGCTATTTCCTTGTTATGCATTAGATCTAATTCTGTCTGTCAGAAAGAGGGATGATGACTGGGGAATATCATTGTACTCCCCATGCAATCTCCACAGCCACTGCTTCCATTCCACCCTATCTCCCAGCCAATATCATGTTCATTGAGCCTGACTCATTAATTCATAAGTTTAAATCTATACGTTCATTGTAATTATCACTCTTAGTGTTGGACTTAGGCCAAAATGCTTTTAAAAAGTAGGGTTTACAGCAAATGAAACTGCATTTAGAAGTCTGTCAATTTATATAAATAAATTACTGAAGCATATTCCCTATGGAAGGTCCACAGTTGCCTTATTAGAGCAGTGAGAGGAATGTTCAGAGAAGTCCACACTTCCTGTCTATGTTCAGTGCGACTGTGCCCAATGACAGTCTGTTCGCTGGCGTTTGTTCCTGTAGAAGAGAGATCAGCACAATAACAACATCCTGATTGTGATTCTTTTGGTGGGGTGGAGGAATTTTTGGAGAGATGGTTACAGCATAGTAAACGGACAACAGAGCAGAATCATGTAGCCTACAAAAAGAAAAACTTCTTATTCTCCCCCACAACTGACTTCACGAGAGCGATTGGTGATGGGAGATGTGACCAATAGCCAGCAATGTCAACATGTAGTCCTGTCCAGATATATTGTGAACTGAATGTGCTGCATTGAAAGCTGTATTGCTCTGACTGTGATTGATGTCAGTCTCGGTGCAATGCAACTGTGTCACTGGAGGGTTTCCCTCTCTTATTAGTAAGAGGCGTCATTCAGTGCGCGATCCCACTGTAGTAACAGATGCATCAGCTCCAACAGTAACAGAGGTCAACAGCTGCATAGATCTGAATCTAAAATAGCGGACTGGAACATTACAACAATGGAGAGGAGGTTTCCCTTGAGTCTTTTCAAAATTTCCCCCGCTTGGGGATTTCTACCATATCGGATATCAGCAGTGCTGATGATTATTGTGGGCGGGGTGGAGGGTGTGCTACTCACCTATTCACGCTATTGTTGGTGTTCTCTACCTCTGTCCATTCATTCATCCCATAAACAAGTTTGAACTTTGTTGCAAGTTCTGTTATCTATATTTGTCAGAGAAAGAAACTATTGTCTTCAGTTTCAATTGCAGTCTTCATTCATTATCCTTGAATTGCAGACAACTCCCTCACAAACATCAGCGAATAAAACTCTGCACTATCTCAAGATCCCTTTTTGCCCTGAACTGATTTATGTCTCGTGTTCTCCCTGTCACCAAACCTGTCCACTACCAGCTCATAATATCCCCGATCTTCATCTCTGTGTCAGTGCTGTTGCTGAACAAACCATTGGCTGCACGTTGGTAAAATTCAGACTTAATGTTTCAAGCTCTCTGCTGATCACTTTTCCAGTTACAAATATTTCAATGATAAAATTGTTCTTGTCTCGGATATTACTTCATGATTAGGATAATATATCAGTGTGGGAATGTCGCTGGATGTAATTCAGGAGCAAAGATTATTAAAGGAAAGATGTTGTTTCAAATGATTTGTTTCAAGTCCTACCACAGCTGGTGACAGAACTTAAATAAAAATGACAAGAAATGGAATAAAAGTGAATTTCACGAAAAACAAACATAAAAGCAACATTTTGTCTGAAAACCTTCATCTTTCATTGATCACCTTCGGTAAAGAAATCTAATGTTATTACGTGGTTTGAGTTAATTGTGACTTGAGACCCATGACTGTGTTTAACTTTATATTGGATTGTGGAATGGCCTCAGAGTCAGACGAATTAGTGATGGTAACCGAATGCTGCCCTTCCCACGAATGCCAACATCCCATGAATTAACAAAATTGAAGGTGAAATCAAATAAAGGAAATAGCTGAAAATCTGAAATTATAGAAAGAAATGCAAAGAAACGAACAGAAAGTGCTGGGAAACTTTCCTGAACTGAAAGCAGCTGGAAAAGAGTGTCATTAATACCGTTGACAAGAAAGTCTGCTTTGAAGGGGAGGAGGGATCAAAAGAGAAAGAGAGATAAAGAAGAAAAAGAGCAAACAAAGAGAATGATGATCAGCTGGTCTGAAAATAAAATGTGAGATTCACCTCTTTTATTTTTCGCCTTTCCCATCTTTCTCAATATCATGACCATATAAATACAGGCATGCCCAGCTTTTCAAAAGTTCGCTTTTCGCCACTTCCCTTTTCGAAAGAATTACATTATGACATTGTTTCGCTAACCAAAAGAAATCCGAACAGAATTTTCACTTTTACGAAGAAAGCCGAAATTTTTCCCATATAAATCAGCGCGACTGCACTTTACACCATATCCGCTTGTGAATGGTTTTGTAGCAACACTCTACTTACAAATAGTGAGGGAAACCTGTATATATCTAAGATCATTTTTAAAGCGATTTGATTCCCTATGTCTGTCCTTCCTAAGTGTGGTCATCTTCTTATATTCATTATTTAGATATGGGTATCTCTGACTGGGGCAGCATAAATTCAATTTTCCAGGTGTTCTTGAGAAGACCATGATCCACTTCAGTCCACGTGTTTGATCTGATTTGGTTTCGTTTATTTTAGTCAAATGTACAATGGAAACATTTGTTTTTATTGTAGTGCAGGCACATGATCCTAAACAAGAAAACAAAGATCACAGGGTCCTTGGACAGAGTGAGGCATACAAGGTTACAGCTTCACAGGAGGTGTGCAAAGTAAGATCGACATTAACAAGATTAATATTATTTGAAAAGTGAGAGATGTCAATTTGTCAGTCTAATGGTAAGGAACTGGGGGTAGGGCGGTGAGGATTTATTTTGTCCTGTGCCAAGATGTCCAGGAAGATCATGGTAAGAATGGATGTACTGAACGATGGCTGTAAAACATGTCTGAGAGGCATATCGGTTACGCTGCACAGGGCGTGCGCTAGGCGAGATCAATATGAACAAGGTCAGCATTATCTGAGATTAGAGAGTCCATTCATCAGTCTAATAACAGCTAGGAAGAAGCTGTCCTGAACTTACTGCTCTCTGTGCTCAAGCGTCTGTATCTTTTTAGCCTGATGGAAGAGGTTGTGAGAGATCTTCACAGAGATATGATGGGTCTTTGACAATGTTAGAACAAAGAACATTCCAGTAAGGTACAGGCCATTCGGTGGTACAAGCCTGCACGGATCCAAATCCTCCATCTCAACCTGTCTCCTATTTTCTAAAGGTCTGTATCGCTGTGCTCCTGGCCCATTCATGTATATTTTCGTGAACATCTTAAATGGAGCACCACTGGTCACAGTTCTCCACTTTGAGAAACTCGCTTCCCCTACTACGCTCTGTCCCCTGTTGCCAATCCAGTTTTTGATCCATGTAGCTAGCACACCCTGGACACCATGTGATTTCACTTTCCCCATAACTCGACCATGATAAATCTTATCAAACGTCTTCCTGACGTCCATGTACATGACATCTACAGCCCCTCCCTCATCAATCAACTTTGCCACTTCCTCAATAATTCTATTAAGTTGGAAAGACATGACCTTCCCTGCACTAAACCATGTTGCTTCTCACTGATAATACCATTTTCATCCAAATGAGAATAGATCCTATCCCTCAGTATCTTCTCTCGCAGCTTCCCTATCCCAAACGTCAGGCTCACCGCTCTATAATTAACTGGATTATTCATACTACCCTTCTTAAACAAGGGGATCAGAAACTTTCCAGCCCTCTGGGACCTCAATTGTGTTCAAGGATGGTACAAAGATATCTATTAAGGCCCCAGCTATTTCCTCTCTCCCTTCCCTCAGTAATCTGGGATAGATGTTGTCAGCCTTTCTGCGGCAACGAGCCGTGTAAATTGAGTCAATGGTTGGGAGATTGGAGTCCATCATAGTCTGGGCTGTGAACACAATCTTCTGTAGTTTCTGAAGGTCCTGGGCAGAGTGTGGCCGTACCAGGCCATTACGCAGCCAGACAGTACATTCACAATAGTGCATCTGTCGAAGTAGTGCATGCTAAATATCCTGAGCCAAGTGAGGAAGAAGAGACGTTTTTGAACGATCACGACTGTCACACCAATGTGAAAAATCCAGGGTAGGTTGCCAGTTATCATCACTCCGAGGGTCTTGATGCTCAGCAGTTTCCCAACCGTTGATGTAGATAGCGGTGTGTTCCCCTCCTTTCGTTCTCAAGTCAATGATCTGTTCTTTATTTTTGCCGAATTTGAGAGGGTGGTTATTATCAATCCACCATGCCACCAAACCCACTATCTCCTTTCTGTGTTCAGACTCATCGTTGTTTGATATCCTTCCTGCTTTGGTGATGACATCGGCAAACTTACAGTTGGCATTGTTTGGAATTTAGCAACACAGCCGGGTGTGTGCAGGGAGTACAGTAGGGACAGACGACACAGCCGTGTGCGTACAGTGAGTACAGTAGGGGGCTGAGGACACAGCCGTGTGTGTACTGGGAGTACACTAGGGGGCTGAGGGACACTGCCGTGTGTGTACAGGGAATACAGTAGGGACTGAGGGACACAGCCGTGTGTGTACAGGGAGTACAGTAGGGGGCTGAGGGACACAGCCGTGTGTGTACAGAGAGTATAGTAGGGGACTGAGGACACAGCCCTGTGTGTACAGGGAGTACAGTAGGGGGTTGAGGGACACAGCCGTGTGTGCACAGGCAGTACGTAGGGTTCTGAGGACACAGCCGTGTGTGTACCGGAGTAAGTAGGGGGCTGCGGGACACAGCCGTGTGTGTACAGGGAGTACAGTAGGGGGCAGAGGTACACAGCCGTGTGTGTACAGGAAGTACAGTAGGGGGCAGAGGTACACAGCCGTATGTGTGCAGGGAGTATGGTAGGGGACTGAGGACACAGCCTTGTGTGTACAGTGAGTACAGTAGGGGGTGAGGGCACAGCTGTTGGTGTACAGAGAATACTGTAGGGGGCTGACAACGCTGCCGTGGGTGTACAAGGAGTACGTAGGCGGCTGAGGACACAGCCATGTCTGTACAGGGAGTACAGTAGGGGGCTGAAAGACACAGCCGTGTGTAGAGGGAATACTGTAGGGGGCTGAGGACACAGCCATGTGTGTACAGGGAGTACAGTAGGGGGCTGAGGACACAGCTGTGTGTACAGGGAGAAAAGTAAGGGGCTGAGGACACCGCCGTGTGTGTACAGGGAGTACATTAGGGGGCTGAGTGACACAGCCGTGTGCGTATAGGGAGTAGAGTAGGGATCTGAGGGATACAGCCGTGTATGTATAGGGAGTACAGTAGGGGCTGAGGGACACAGCCATGTGATTACATGGTGTACAGTAGGGGACTGTTGGACACAGCCGTGTGTGTACAGGGAGTAAAGTAGGGGGAGCTGAGGGACACAGCCGCTTGTGTACAGGGAGTTCAGTCGGGGGCTGAGGGACACAGCCGTCTATGTACAGGGAGTACAGTAGGGGGTGAGGACACAGCCGTGTGTGTGCAGGAAGTACAGTAGGGTGCTGAGGACACAGCCGTGTGTGTGCAGAGAGTACAGTATTGGCTGTGAGACACAGCCTTGTATGTACAGGGAGTACAGGAGGGGGATGTGAGGCACACAGCCGTGGGTGTTCAGGGAGTACAGTAGTGGCTGAGGGACACAGCCGTGTTTGTACAGGGAGTACAGTAGTGGGCTGAGGGACACAGCCGCCTGCGGACACGGAGTACAGTAGTGTGCTGAGGGCACAGCCGTGAGTGTACAGGGAGTACAGTAGTGGGCTGAGGGCACAGCCGTGAGTGTACAGGGAGTACAGAAGGGGGTTGAGGGACACTGCTGTGTCTGTATAGGGTGTACAGTAGGGTCTGAGGGCCTCTACCGTGTGTGTCCCAGGAGAACAGTATGGGGCTGAGGGACACAGACTTGTGTGTACAGTGAGCACAGTTGGGAGTGATGGACACTGCCGTGTGTGTACAGGAAATACAGTACGGGGCAGAGTGACACCGCCGTGTGTGTACTGGGAGTACAGTAGAGGGCTGAGGGACACAGCCGTCGGGGTACATTGAGTATAGTGGGGGGCAGAGGACGCAACCATGTGTGTACAGAGAGCACAGTAGAGAGCTGAGGGACACAGCCGTGCGTGTATAGGGAGTACAGTAGGGGGCTGAGGGCTCAGAAGTGTGTGTAAAGGACGTACAGTAGGGGACTGAGGGACACAGCCGTGTGTTGACAAGGTGTACAGTAAGGGACTGATGGACACAGCCGTGTGTGTACGGGGAGTACGTGTAGAGGGCTGGTGACAGCGGTGTGTGTACAGGGTGTACAGGAGGGGGAGCTGACGGACACAATCATGTGTGTATAGGGAGTACAGTAGGTGGCTGAGGACACCGCCGTGTGTGAACAGGGAGTACAGTAGGGGGCTGAGGGACCCAGCCATGTGTGTACAGGGAGTACAGTAGGTGGCTGAGGGCACAGCCATGTGTGGACACGGAGAACAGAAGGGGTCTGAGGACACAGCCATGTGTGTACAGGGAATATAGTAGGGGACTGAGGACAAAGTCCTGTGTGTGCAGTTAATATGTAGGTTGCTCATGGATACCGCCATGTGTGCACACGCAGTACAGTAGTGGGCTGAGTGACACAGCTGTGTGTGTACCAGAGTACAGTAGGGGTCTGGGGGACACAGCCGTGTGTGTACAGGGAGTACAGTAGATAGTTGAGGGACACAGCCGTATGTGTACAGGGAGTACAGTAGCTGGCTGAGGATACAGCCATATGTGTACAGGGAGTGCAGTAGGGCACTGAGAGCACGGCCGTGTGTGTTCAGGGAGTACAGTAGGGGGCTGAGGGACACAGCCGTGCTTGTACAGGGATTACAGTAGGGGGCTGAGGGACACTGCCGTGTATGTGCAGGTAGTATTGTAGGGCGCTGAGGGACACCGCAGTATGTGTACAGGGAGTACTGTCGGGGGCTGAGGGACACAGCCGCCGGTGGACAGGGAGTACAGTAGGGGACTGAGGGACACAGCCGTGTGTGTACAGGGAGTACAGGAGGGGGGGCTGAGGCACACAGCCGTGTGTGCACAGTGAGTACAATAGGGGCCTGAGGGACACAGCATTGTGTGTACAGGGAGTACAGTAGGGGGCTGAGGGAGAAAGCCATGTGTGTACAGGGAGTACAGGAGGGGGCTGAGGGACACAGCCGTGTGTGGACAGAGTACAGTAGGGGGCTGAGGGACAAAGCCATTTGTGTACAGGGTGTACAGTAGTGTGCTGAGGGCACAGCCATGTGTGGACACGGAATACAGAAGGGGTCTGAGAATACAGCCGTGTGTGTACAGGGAGTACAGTACGGGTCTGAGCACACAGCCGTATGTGTGCAGAAAATACAGTAGGAGGCTGAGGACACAGCCGTGTGTGTACAGGGAGTACAGTAGGGGGTTGAGTGACACAGCCGTGTGCGTACAGGGAGTAGAGTAGGGATCTGAAGGGACACAGCCGTGCGTTTTCAGGGTGTACAGTAGGGGACTGATGGACACAGCCGTGTGTGTACAGGGCATAAAGTAGGGGGAGCTGAGGGACACAGCCGCGTGTGTACAGGGAGTACAGGAGGGGTAGGTGAGGGACACAGCCGTGTGTGTTCAGGGAGTACAGTAGTGGCTGAGGGACACAGCCATGTTTGTACAGGGAGTACAGTAGGGGGCTGAGTGATAGTGCTGAGTGTGTACAGGGAGAAAAGTCGGGGTCTGAGGATAAAGCGATGTGTGTACAGGGAGTACAGTAGGGGGCTCAGGGACACAGCCATGTGTGTACAGCGAGAACAGCAGGGCGCTGAGGACACAGCTGTGTGTTTACAGGGAGTACAGTAGGGACATGAGGGACACAGCCATGTGTGTACAGGGAGTACAGCAGGCGGCTGAGGACATAGTCGTGTGTGTACACGGAGTACATTAGGGGGATGAGGGACACAGCCGTGCGTGTATAGGGAGTACAGTAGGGGGCTGAGGGCTCAGAAGTGTGTGTACAGGACGTACAGTAGGGGGCTGAGGGACACAGCCGTGTGTGTACAGGGAGTACAGTAGGGAGCTGAGGGACACAGCCATGTGTGTACAGGGAGTACAGTAGGGGGCTGAGGGACACAGCGGTGTGTGTTCAGGGAGTACAGTAGGGACTGAGGGACACAGTTGTGTGTGTACAGGGAGTACAGTAGGGGGCAGAGGTACACAGCCGTGTGTGTACAGGAAGTACAGTAGGGGGCAGAGGTACACAGCCGTGTGTGTGCAGGGAGTATGGTAGGGGACTGAGGACACAGCCTTGTGTGTACAGTGAGTACAGTAGGGGGTGAGGGCACAGCTGTTGGTGTACAGAGAATACTGTAGGGGGCTGAGGACACAGCCATGTGTGTACAGGGAGTACAGTAGGGGGCTGAAAGACACAGCCGTGTGTAGAGGGAATACTGTAGGGGGCTGAGGACACAGCCATTCGTGTACAGGGAGTACAGTAGGGGGCTGAGGACACAGCTGTGTGTACAGGGAGAAAAGTAAGGGGCTGAGGACACCGCCGTGTGTGTACAGGGAGTACAGTAGGAGGCTGAGGGCACAGCCGTGTGTGTGCAGGGAGTACATTAGGGGGCTGAGTGACACAGCCGTGTGCGTATAGGGAGTAGAGAAGGGATGTGAGGGATACAGCCGTGTATGTATAGGGAGTACAGTAGGGGCTGAGGGACACAGCCATGTGATTACAGGGTGTACAGTAGGGGACTGATGGACACAGCCGTGTGTGTACAGGGAGTAAAGTAGGGGGAGCTGAGGGACACAGCCGCTTGTGTACAGGGAGTTCAGTCGGGGGCTGAGGGACACAGCCGTCTGTGTACAGGGAGTACAGTAGGGTGGTGAGGACACAGCCGTGTGTGTGCAGAAAGTACAGTAGGGTGCTGAGGACACAGCCGTGTGTGAGCAGAGAGTACAGTATTGGCTGTGAGACACAGCCTTGTATGTACAGGGAGTACAGGAGGGGGATCTGAGGGACACAGACGTGGGTGTTCAAGGAGTACAGTAGTGGCTGAGGGACACAGCTGTGTTTGTACAGGGAGTACAGTAGTGGGCTGAGGGATTCAGCCGCCTGCGGACACGGAGTACAGTAGTGTGCTGAGGGCACAGCCGTGTGTGTACAGGGAGTACAGTAGTGGGCTGAGGGCACAGCCGTGAGTGTACAGGGAGTACAGAAGGGGGTTGAGGGACACTGCTGTGTCTGTATAGGGTGTACAGTAGGGTCTGAGGGCCTCTACCGTGTGTGTCCCAGGAGAACAGTATGGGGCTGAGGGACACAGCCTTGTGTGTACAGTGAGCACAGTTGGGGAGTGATGGACACTACCGTGTGTGTACAGGAAATACAGTACGGGGCAGAGTAACACCGCCGTGTGTGTACTGGGAGTACAGTAGAGGGCTGAGGGACACAGACGTGCGTGTATAGGGAGTACAGTAGGGGGCTGAGGGCTCAGAAGTGTGTGTAAAGGACGTACAGTAGGGGACTGAGGGACACAGCCGTGTGTTGACAAGGTGTACAGTAAGGGACTGATGGACACAGCCGTGTGTGTACGGGGAGTACGTGTAGGGGGCTGGTGACAGCGGTGTGTGTACAGGGTGTACAGGTGGGGGAGCTGACGGACACAATCATGTGTGTACAGGGAGTACAGTAGGGGGCTGAGGACACCGCCGTGTGTGAACAGGGAGTACAGTAGGGGGCTGAGGGACACAGCCATGTGTGTACAGGGAGTACAGTAGGTGGCTGAGGGCACAGCCATGTGTGGACACGGAGTACAGAAGGGGTCTGAGGAAACAGCCATGTGTGTACAGGGAATATAGTAGGGGACTGAGGACAAAGTCCTGTGTGTGCAGGTAATATGTAGGTTGCTCATGGATACCGCCATGTGTGCACACGGAGTACAGTAGTGGGCTGAGTGACACAGCTGTGTGTGTACCAGAGTACAGTAGGGGTCTGGGGGACACAGCCGTGTGTGTACAGGGAGTATAGTAGATAGTTGAGGGACACAGCCGTATGTGTACAGGGAGTACAGTAGCTGGCTGAGGATACAGCTGTGTGTGTACAGGGAGTACAGTAGGGCACTGAGAGCACGGCCGTGTGTGTTCAGGGAGTACAGTAGGGGGCTGAGGGACACAGCCGTGCTTGTACAGGGATTACAGTAGGGGGCTGAGGGACACTGCCGTGTATGTGCAGGTAGTATTGTAGGGCGCTGAGGGACACCGCATTATGTGTACAGGGAGTACAGTCGGGGGCTGAGGGACACAGCCGCCGGTGGACAGGGAGTACAGTAGGGGACTGAGGGACACAGCCGTGGGTGTACAGGGAGTACAGGAGGGGGGGCTGAGGCACACAGCCGTGTGTGCACAGTGAGTACAATAGGGGCCTGAGGGACACAGCATTGTGTGTACAGGGAGTACAGTAGGGGGCTGAGGGAGACAGCCATGTGTGTACAGGGAGTACAGTAGGGGGCTGAGGGACACAGCCGTGTGTGGACACAGAGTACAGTAGGGGGCTGAGGGACAAAGCCATTTGTGTACAGGGAGTACAGTAGTGTGCTGAGGGCACAGCCATGTGTGGACACGGAATACAGAAGGGGTCTGAGAATACAGCCGTGTGTGTACAGGGAGTACAGTACGGGTCTGAGCACACAGCCGTATGTGTGCAGGTAGTACAGTAGGGGGTTGAGTGACACAGCCGTGTGCGTACAGGGAGTAGAGTAGGGATCTGAAGGGACACAGCCGTGTACGTATAGGGAGTACAGTAGGGGCTGAGGGACACAGCCGTGTGTTTACAGGGTGTACAGTAGGGGACTGATGGACACAGCCATGGGTGTACAGGGAGTACAGTAGTGGCTGAGGGACACAGCTGTGTGTGATCAGGGAGTACAGTAGGGGGCAGAGGGCACAGCGATGTGTGGACACGGAGTACAGCAGTGGTCTGAGGACACAGCCGTGTGTGTACAGGGAGTACAGTAGGGGTCTGAGCACACAGCCGTATGTGTGCAGGTAGTACAGTAGGGGGCTGAGGGACACAGCCGTGTACGTATAGGGAGTACAGTAGGGGCTGAGGGACACAGACATGTGTTTTCAGGATGTGCAGTAGGTGACTGATGGACACAGCCGTGTGTGTACAGGGCATAAAGTAGGGGGAGCTGAGGGACACAGCCGCGTGTGTACAGGGAGTACAGGAGGGGTAGGTGAGGGACACAGCCCTGTGTGTTCAGGGAGTACAGTAGTGGCTGAGGGACACAGCCATGTTTGTACAGGGAGTACAGTAGGGGGCTGAGTGATAGTGCTGTGTGTGTACAGGGAGAAAAGTCGGGGGCTGAGGATAAAGCGATGTGTGTACAGGGAGTACAGTAGGGGTCTGAGGGACACAGCCGTGTGTGTACAGGGAGTACAGTAGGGGGCTCAGGGACACAGCCATGTGTGTACAGCGAGAACAGCAGGGCGCTGAGGACACAGCTGTGTGTTTAGAGGGAGTACAGTAGGGGCATGAGGGACACAGCCATGTGTGTACAGGGAGTACAGCAGGCGGCTGAGGACATAGTCGTGTGTGTACACGGAGTACATTGGGGGATGAGGGACACAGCCGTGCGTGTAGGGAGTACAGTAGGGGGCTGAGGGACACAGCAGTGTGTGTACAGGGTGTACAGAGGGGGAGCTGACGGACACAGTCATGTGTGTACAGGGAGTACAGTAGGGGGCTGAGGGACACAGCCATGTGTGTACAGGGAGTACAGTAGGTGGCTGAGGGCACAGCCATTTGTGTACAGGGAGTACAGTAGTGTGCTGAGGGCACAGCCATGTGTGGACACGGAATACAGAAGGGGTCTGAGAACACAGCAGTGTGTGTACAGGGAGTACAGTACGGGTCTGAGCACACAGCCGTATGTGTGCAGATAGTACAGTAGGAGGCTGAGGGCACAGCCGTGTGTGTACAGGGAGTAGAGTAGGGGGTTGAGTGACACAGCCGTGTGCGTACAGGGAGTAGAGTAGGGATCTGAAGGGACACAGCCGTGTACGTATAGGGAGAACAGTAGGGGCTGAGGGACACAGCCATGTGTTTACAGGGTGTACAGTAGGGGACTGATGGACACAGCCATGTGTGTACAGGGAGTACAGTAGTGGCTGAGGGACACAGCCGTGGGTGATCAGGGAGTACAGTAGTGGCTGAGGGACACAGCTGTGTTTGTACAGGGAGTACAGTAGGGGGCAGAGGGCACAGCGATGTGTGGACACGGAGTACAGAAGTGGTCTGAGGACACAGCCGTGTGTGTACAGGGAGTACAGGAAGGGGGGCTGATGGACACAGCCGTGTGTGCACAGTGAGTATAATAGAGGGCTGAGGGGCACAGCGTTGTGTGTACAGGGAGTAGAGTAGGGGGCTGAGGGACACAGCCACGTGTGTACAGGGAGTACAGTTGGGGACTGAGTGACACAGCCGTGTGCGTACAGGGAGTAGAGTAGGGATCTGAGAGACACAGCCGTGTATGTATAGGGAGTACAGTAGGGGACTGATGGACACAGCCGTGTGAGTACAGGGAGTAAAATAGGGGGAGCTGAGGGACACAGCCGCTTGTGTACAGGGAGTACAGGAGGGGGAGGTGAGGGACTCAGCTGTGTGTTCAGGGAATACAGTAGTGGCTGAGGGACACAGCCGTGTTTGTACAGGGAGTACAGTAGGGGGCTGAGTGATACTGGCGTGTGTGTACAGGGAGAAAAGTAGGGGGCTGAGGATAAAGCGATATGTGTACAGGGAATACAGTAAGGGGCTGCGGGACACAGCCGTGTGTGTACAGGGAGGACAGTAGGGGACTGAGGGACACAGCCACGTGTGTACAGCGAGCACAGTAGGGCGCTGAGGTCAGAGCTGTGTGTGTACAGGGAGTACAGTAGTGGGCTGAGGGACACAGCCGTGTGTGTACAGGGAGTACAGTAGGGGGCTGAGGGAAACAGTTGTGAGTGTACAGTGAGTACAGTCGGCCCATGAGGGACACAGCCATGTGTGTACAGGGAGTACAGTAGGGGGCTGAGGACACAGTCGTCTGTGTACAGAGAGTACAGCAGGGGCTGAGGGCACAGCCATGTGTATGCAGGGAGTACATTAGGGGGCTGAGAGACACAGCCGTGCATGTATAGGGAGTACAGTAGGGGGGGCTGAGGGTATAGAAGTGTGTGCACAGGAATTACAGCAGGGGGCTGAGGGACAAAGCCGTGTGTGTACAGGAAGTACAGTCGGGGGCTGAGGACACAGCCGTGTGTGTACAGGACGTACAGTACGGGGCTGAGTTCACAGCCGCGTGTGTACAGGGGATACAGTAGCGGGCTGAGGACACAGGTGTGTGTGTACCAGAGTAAAGTAGGGGCCTGGGGGACACAGCCGTGTGTGTACAGGGAGTACAGTAGATAGTTGAGGGACACAGCCATATGTGTACAGGGAGTACAGTAGCTGGCTGAGGTACACAGCCATGTGTGTACAGGGAGTACAGTAGGGGACAGAGGGCACAGCCGTGTGTGTACAGGGAGTACATTGGGGGCTGAGGGACACAGCCGTGCGTGTATAGGGAGTACAGTAGGGGGCTGAGGTCAGAGAAGTGTGTGTAAAGGGATTACAGTAGGGGGCTGAGGACACAGCTGTGTGTGTACCAGAGTACAGTAGGGGCCTGGAGACACAGCCGTGTATGTACAGGGAGTACATTAGATAGTTGAGGGACACAGCCGTATGTGTACAGGGAGTACAGTCGCTGGCTGAGGTACACAGCCATGTGTGTACAGGGAGTACAGTAGGGGACTGAGATCACAGCCGTGTGTGTACAGGGAGTACATTAGGGGGCTGAGGGACACAGCCGTGCGTGTATAGGGAGTACAGTAGGGGGCTGAGGTCAGAGATGTGTGTGTAAAGGGATTACAGTAGGGGGCTGAGGACACTGCTGAGTGTGGACACGGAGTACAGTAGGGGGCTGAGGGGCAAAGCCATGTGTGTACAGGGAGTACAGTAGTGGGCTGAGGGCAAAGCCTTGTGCGGACACGGAGTACAGAAGTGGTCTGAGGAACCAGCCGTGTGTGTACAGGGAGTACAGTACGGGTCTGAGCACACAGCCGTATATGTGCAGGTAGTACAGTAGGAGGCTGAGGACACTGCCGTGTGTGGACACGGAGTACAGTAGGGGGCTGAGGGGCAAAGCCATGTGTGTACAGGGAGTACAGTAGGAGGCTGAGGACACAGCCGTGTGTGTAAAGGGAGTACAGTAGGGGGCTGAGTGACACAGCCGTGTGCATACAGTGAGTAGAGTAGGGATCTGAGGGACACAGCCGTGTATGTATAGGGAGTACAGTAGGGGCTGAGGGACACAGCCATGTGTTTACAGGGTGTACAGTAGGGGACTGATGGACACAGCCGTGTGTGTACAGGGAGTAAAGTAGGGGGAGCTGAGGGACAAAGCCGCGTGTGTACAGGGAGTACAGGAGGGGGAGGTGAGGGACACAGCTGTGTGTGTTCAGGGAGTACAGTAGTGGCTGAGGGACACAGAAGTGTTTGTACAAGGAGTACAGTAGGGGGCTGAGTGATACTGCCGTGTGCATACAGGGAGAAAAGTAGGGGGCTGACGAGAAAGCGATGTGTGTACAGGGGATACAGTAGGGGACTGAGGACAAAGTCCTGTGTGTGCAGGTAATATGTAGGTGGCTCAAGGATACCGCCATGTGTGCACACGGAATACAGAAGTGGGCTGAGTGACACAGCTGTGTGTGTACCAGAGTACAGTAGGGGTCTGGGGGACACAGCCGTGTGTGCACAGGGAGAACAAGAGATAGTTGAGGGACACAGCCGTGTGTGTACAGGGAGTACAGTAGCTGGCTGAGGTACACAGCCATGTGTGTACAGGGAGTACAGTAGGGGACAGAGGGCACAGCCGTGTGTGTACAGGGAGTACATTGGGGGCTGAGGGACACAGCCGTGCGTGTATAGGGAGTACAGTAGGGGGCTGAGGTCAGAGAAGTGTGTGTAAAGGGATGACAGTAGGGGGCTGAGGACACAGCTGTGTGTGTACCAGAGTACAGTAGGGGCCTGGAGACACAGCCGTGTATGTACAGGGAGTACATTAGATAGTTGAGGGACACAGCCGTATGTGTACAGGGAGTACAGTCGCTGGCTGAGGTACACAGCCATGTGTGTATAGGGAGTACAGTAGGGGACTGAGATCACAGCCGTGTGTGTACAGGGAGTACATTAGGGGGCTGAGGACACAGCCGTGCGTGTATAGGGAGTACAGTAGGGGGCTGAGGTCAGAGATGTGTGTGTAAAGGGATTACAGTAGGGGGCTGAGGACACTGCTGTGTGTGGACACGGAGTACAGTAGGGGGCTGATTGGCAAAGCCATGTGTGTACAGGGAGTACAGTAGTGGGCTGAGGGCACAGCCTTGTGTGGACACGGAGTACAGAAGTGGTCTGAGGACACAGCCGTGTGTGGACACGGAGTACAGAAGTGGTCTGAGGACACAGCCGTGTGTGTACAGGGAGTGCAGTACGGGTCTGAGCACACAGCCGTATATGTGCAGGTAGTACAGTAGGAGGCTGAGGACACTGCCGTGTGTGGACACGGAGTACAGTAGGGGCTGAGGGGCAAAGCCATGTGTGTACAGGGAGTACAGTAGGAGGCTGAGGACACGGCCGTGTGTGTAAAGGGAGTACAGTAGGGGGCTGAGTGACACAGCCGTGTGCATACAGTGAGTAGAGTAGGGATCTGAGGGACACAGCCGTGTATGTATAGGGAGTACAGTAGGGGCTGAGGGACACAGCCATGTGTTTACAGGGTGTACAGTAGGGGACTGATGGACACAGCCGTGTGTGTACAGGGAGTAAAGTAGTGGGAGCTGAGGGACAAAGCCGCGTGTGTACAGGGAGTACAGGAGGGGGAGGTGAGGGACACAGCTGTGTGTGTTCAGGGAGTACAGTAGTGGCTGAGGGACACAGAAGTGTTTGTACAAGGAGTACAGTAGGGGGCTGAGTGATACTGCCGTGTGCATACAGGGAGAAAAGTAGGGGGCTGACGAGAAAGCGATGTGTGTACAGGGGATACAGTAGGGGACTGAGGACAAAGTCCTGTGTGTGCAGGTAATATGTAGGTGGCTCATGGATACCGCCATGTGTGCACACGGAATACAGAAGTGGGCTGAGTGACACAGCTGTGTGTGTACCAGAGTACAGTAGGGGTCTGGGGACACAGCCGTGTGTGCACAGGGAGAACAAGAGATAGTTGAGGGACACAGCCGTGTGTGTACAGGGAGTACAGTAGCTGGATGAGGATACAGCTGTGTGTGTACAGGGAGCAGAGTAGGAGGCTGAGGACACTGCCGTGTGTGGACACGGAGTACAGTAGGGGGCTGAGGGGCAAAGCCATGTGTGTACAGGGAGTACAGTAGGAGGCTGAGGACACAGCCGTGTGTGTAAAGGCAGTACAGTAGGGGGCTGAGTGACACAGCCGTGTGCATACAGTGAGTAGAGTAGGGATCTGAGGGACACAGCCGTGTATGTATAGGGAGTACAGTAGGGGCTGAGGGACACAGCCATGTGTTTACAGGGTGTACAGTAGGGGACTGATGGACACAGCCGTGTGTGTACAGGGAGTAAAGTAGGGGGAGCTGAGGGACAAAGCCGCGTGTGTACAGGGAGTACAGGAGGGGGAGGTGAGGGACACAGCCGTGTGTGTTCAGGGAGTACAGTAGTGGCTGAGGGACACAGCAGTGTTTGTACAGGGAGTACAGTAGGGGGCTGAGTGATACTGGCGTGTGCGTACAGGGAGAAAAGTAGGGGGCTGACGATAAAGCGATGTGTGTACAGGGGATACAGTAGGGGACTGAGGACAAAGTCCTGTGTGTGCAGGTAATATGTAGGTGGCTCGTGGATACCGCCATGTGTGCACACGGAATACAGAAGTGGGCTGAGTGACACAGCTGTGTGTGTACCAGAGTACAGTAGGGGTCTGGGGACACAGCCGTGTGTGTACAGGGAGAACAAGAGATAGTTGAGGGACACAGCCGTATGTGTACAGGGAGTACAGTAGCTGGCTGAGGATACAGCTGTGTGTGTACAGGGAGCACAGTAGGGGGCTGAGGACACAGCCGTTGGTGTACCGGAAGTACAGTAGGGGATTGAGGGCACGGCCGTGTGTGTTCAGGGAGTACAGTAAGGGGCTGAGGGACACAGCCATGTGTGTACAGGGACTACAGTAGTGGGCTGATGACACAGCCGTGTGTGTGCAGGAAGTACAGTAGGGGGCTGAGGGATACAGCCTTGTGTGTATATGGTGAAAATTAGGGTCTGAGGGTCTCTAACGTGTGTGTCTGGGAGAACAGTATGGGACTGAGGGACACTGCCGTGTGTGTACAGGGAGTTCAGTGGGGTGCTGTGTGCACAGCCGTGTGTACGGGAAGTACAGTAGGGGGCTGATGGACCCAGCCGTGTCTGTACTGGGAGTACAGTAGGAGGCTGAGGGACAAAGCCATGTGTGTACAGGGAGTACAATAGGGGGCAGAGCGCAGAGAAGTGTGTGTACAGGGATTACAGTAGTTGGCTGAGGACACAGCTGTGTGTGTACCAGAGTTCAGTTGGAGCCTGGAGACACAGCCGTGTATGTACAGGGAGTGCAGTAGATAGTTGAGGGACACTCCGGTATGTGTACAGGGAGTACAGTCGCTGGTTGAGGTACACAGCCATGTGTGTACAGGGAGTACAGTAGGGGACTGAGGGCACAGCCGTGTGTGTACAGGGAGTACATTAGGGGCTGAGGGACACAGCCGTGCGTGTATAGGGAGTACAGTAGGGGGCTGAAGGCACAGAAGTGCGTGTACAGGGATTACATTAGGGGGCTGAGGGACACAGCCATGTGTGTACAGGGAGTACAGTAGGTGGCTGAGGGACACAGCCGTGTGTGGACACGGAGTACAGTAGGGGGCTGAGGGACAAAGCCATGTGTGTACAGGGAGTACAGTAGGGGTCTGAGGACACAGCCGTATGTGTGCAGGTAGTACAGTAGGAGGCTGAGGACACAGCCGTGTGTGTACAGGGAGTACAGTAGGGGGCTGAGGACACAGCCGTGTGCGTACAGGGAGTAGAGTAGGGATCTGAGGGACACAGCCGTATATGTATAGGGAGTACAGTAGGGGTTGAGGGACGCAGCCATGTGTTTACAGGGTGTACAGTAGGGGACTGATGGACACAGCCGTGTGTGTACAGGGAGTAAAGTAGGGGGAGCTGAGGGACAAAGCCACGTGTGCTCAGGGAGTACAGGAGGGGGAGGTGAGGGACACAGCCGTGCGTGTTCAGGGAGTACAGTAGTGGCTGAGGGACACAGCCGTGTTTGTACAGGGAGTACAGTAGTGGGCTGAGTGATACTGGCGTGTGTGTACAGTGAGAAAAGTAGGGGGCTGAGGATAAAACGATGTGTGTACAGGGGATACAGTAGGGGGACTGAGGACAAAGTCCTGTGTGTGCAGTTAATATGTAGGTGGCTCATGTATAACCCCATGTGTGCACACGGAGTACAGTAGTGGGCTGAGTGACACAGCTGTGTGTGTACCAGAGTACAGTAGGGGTCTGGGGACACAGCCGTGTGTGTACAGGGAGTACAGTAGATAGTTGAGGGACGCAGCCGTATGTGTACAGGGAGTACAGTAGCTGGCTGAGGATACAGCTGTGTGTGTACAGGGAGCACAGTTGGGGGCTGAGGGACACTGCCGTGTGTGTGCAGGTAGTATTGTAGGGCACTGAGGGACACTGCCGCATGTATGCAGGGATTACAGTCGGGTGCTGAGGGACACAGCCGTCGGTGTACAGGGAGTACAGTAGTGGGCTGATGACACAGCCGTGTGTGTGCAGGAAGTACAGTAGGGGGCTGAGGGACACAGCTGTGTGTTTGCAGAGAGCACAGTAGTGGGCTGAGGGACACAGCCTTGTGTGTACAGGGATTACAGTAGTGTGCTGAGGACACAGCTGTGTGTGTACCAGAGTACAGTTGGAGCCTGGGGACAGCCGTGTATGTGCAGGGAGTGCAGTAGATAGTTGAGGGACACAGCCGTATGTGTACAGGGAGTACAGTCGCTGGTTGAGGATACAGCTATGTGTGTACAGGGAGTACAGTAGGGGACTGAGGGCACAGCCGTGTGTGTACAGGGAGTACATTAGGGGGCTGAGGGACACAGCCGTGCATGTATAGGGAGTACAGTAGGGGGCTGAGGGCACAGAAGTGTGTGTACAGGGATTACAGTAGGGGGCTGAGGGACACAGCCATGTGTGTACAGGGAGTACTGTAGGGGGCTGAGGGACACAACCGTGTGTGGACACGGAGTACAGTAGGGGACCGAGGGACAAAGCTGTGTGCGTACAGGGAGTAGAGTAGGGATCTGAGGGACACAGCCGTGTATGTATAGGGAGTACAGTAGGGGCTGAGGGACACAGCCATGCGTTTATAGGGTGTACAGTAGTGGGCTGATGACACAGCCGTGTGTGTGCAGGAAGTACAGTAGGGGGCTGAGGGACACAGCTGTGTGTTTGCAGAGAGCACAGTAGTGGGCTGAGGGATACAGCCTTGTGTGTATATGGTGAAAATTAGGGTCTGAGAGTCTCTAACGTGTGTGTCTGGGAGAACAGTATGGGACTGAGGGACACAGCCATGTGTGTACAGGGAGTTCAGTGGGGTGCTGTGTGCACAGCCGTGTGTACGGGAAGTACAGTAGGGGGCTGATGGACCCAGCCGTGTCTGTACTGGGAGTACAGTAGGAGGCTGAGGGACAAAGCCATGTGTGTACAGGGAGTACAATAGGGGGCAGAGCGCAGAGAAGTGTGTGTACAGGGATTACAGTAGTTGGCTGAGGACACAGCTGTGTGTGTACCAGAGTTCAGTTGGAGCCTGGAGACACAGCCGTGTATGTACAGGGAGTGCAGTAGATAGTTGAGGGACACTCCGGTATGTGTACAGGGAGTACAGTCGCTGGTTGAGGTACACAGCCATGTGTGTACAGGGAGTACAGTAGGGGACTGAGGGCACAGCCGTGTGTGTACAGGGAGTACATTAGGGGGCTGAGGGACACAGCCGTGCGTGAATAGGGAGTACAGTAGGGGGCTGAAGGCACAGAAGTGCGTGTACAGGGATTACATTAGGGGGCTGAGGGACACAGCCATGTGTGTACAGGGAGTACAGTAGGTGGCTGAGGACAAAGCCATGTGTGTACAGGGAGTACAGTAGTGGGCTGAGGGCGCAGCCTTGAGTGGACACGGAGTACAGAAGGGGTCTGAGCACACAGCCATGTGTGTACAGGGAGTACAGTAGGGGTCTGAGCACACAGCCGTATGTGTGCAGGTAGTAAAGTAGGAGGCTGAGGACACAGCCGTGTGTGTACAGGGAGTACAGTAGGGGGCTGAGTGACACAGCCGTGTGCGTACAGGGAGTAGAGTAGGGATCTGAGGGACACAGCCGTATATGTATAGGGAGTACAGTAGGGGTTGAGGGACGCAGCCATGTGTTTACAGGGTGTACAGTAGGGGACTGATGGACACAGCCGTGTGTGTACAGGGAGTAAAGTAGGGGGAGCTGAAGGACAAAGCCACGTGTGCTCAGGGAGTACAGGAGGGGGAGGTGAGGGACACAGCCGTGCGTGTTCAGGGAGTACAGTAGGGGCTGAGGGACACAGCCGTGTTTGTACAGGGAGTACAGTAGTGGGCTGAGTGATACTGGCGTGTGTGTACAGTGAGAAAAGTAGGGGGCTGAGGATAAAACGATGTGTGTACAGGGGATACAGTAGGGGACTGAGGACAAAGTCCTGTGTGTGCAGTTAATATGTAGGTGGCTCATGTATACCCCATGTGTGCAGGGAGTACTGTAGTGGGCTGAGTGACACAGCTGTGTGTGTACCAGAGTACAGTAGGGGTCTGGGGGACACAGCCGTGTGTGTACAGGGAGTACAGTAGATAGTTGAGGGACGCAGCCGTATGTGTACAGGGAGTACAGTAGCTGGCTGAGGATACAGCTGTGTGTGTACAGGGAGCACAGTAGGGGGCTGAGGACACAGCCGTTGGTTATACCGGGAGTACAGTAGGGGGCTGAGGGACACTGCCGTGTGTGTGCAGGTAGTATTGTAGGGCACTGAGGGACACTGCCGCATGTATGCGGGGATTACAGTCGGGTGCTGAGGGACACAGCCGTGTGTGTACAGGGAGTACAGTAGATAGTTGAGGGACGCAGCCGTATGTGTACAGGGAGTACAGTAGCTGGCTGAGGATACAGCTGGGTGTGTACAGGGAGCACAGTAGGGGCTGAGGACACAGCCGTTGGTTATACCGGGAGTACAGTAGGGGCTGAGGGACACTGCCGTGTGTGTGCAGGTAGTATTGTAGGGCACTGAGGGACACTGCCGCATGTATGCAGGGATTACAGTCGGGTGCTGAGGGACACAGCCGTTGGTGTACAGGGAGTACAGTAGTGGGCTGATGACACAGCCGTGTGTGTGCAGGAAGTACAGTAGTGGGCTGAGGGACACAGCTGTGTGTTTGCAGAGAGCACAGTAGTGGGCTGAGGGACACAGCCTTGTGTGTACAGGGATTACAGTAGTGTGCTGAGGACACAGCTGTGTGTGTACCAGAGTACAGTTGGAGCCTGGGGACAGCCATGTATGTGCAGGGAGTGCAGTAGATAGTTGAGGGACACAGCCGTATGTGTACAGGGAGTACAGTCGCTGGTTGAGGATACAGCTATGTGTGTACAGGGAGTACAGTAGGGGACTGAGGGCACAGCCGTGTGTGTACAGGGAGTACATTAGGGGCTGAGGGACACAGCCGTGCGTGTATAGGGAGTACAGTAGGGGGCTGAGGGCACAGAAGTGTGTGTACAGGGATTACAGTAGGGGCTGAGGGACACAGCCATGTGTGTACAGGGAGTACTGTAGGGGGCTGAGGGACACAACCGTGTGTGGACACGGAGTACAGTAGGGGACTGAGGGACAAAGCTGTGTGCGTACAGGGAGTAGAGTAGGGATCTGAGGGACACAGCCGTGTATGTATAGGGAGTACAGTAGGGGTTGAGGGACACAGCCATGCGTTTATAGGGTGTACAGTAGGGGGCTGATGGACACAGCCGTGTGTGTACAGGAGTACAGTAGGGGGCTGAGAGACAAAGCCGTGTGTGTACAGGGAGTACAGGAGGGGGCTGAGAGACACAGCCGTGTGTGTCAGGGAGTACAGTAGGGGTTGAGGGACACAGCCGTGTTTGTACAGGGAGTACAGTAGGGGGCTGAGTGATACTGGCGTGTGTGTACAGGGAGAAAAGTAGGGGGCTGAGGATAAAGCGATGTGTGTACAGGGGATACCGTAGGGGACTGAGGAACACTGCCGTGTGTGTTCAGGGAGTACAGTAGGGGGCTGAGGGACACAGCCATGTGTGTACAGGGACTACAGTAGTGGGCTGATGACACAGCCGTGTGTGTGCAGGAAGTACAGTAGGGGGCTGAGGGACACAGCTGTGTGTTTGCAGAGAGCACAGTAGTGGGCTGAGGGATACAGCCTTGTGTGTATATGGTGAAAATTAGGGTCTGAGGGTCTCTAACGTGTGTGTCTGGGAGAACAGTATGGGACTGAGGGACACAGCCGTGTGTGTACAGGGAGTTCAGTGGGGTGCTGTGTGCACAGCCGTGTGTACGGGAAGTACAGTAGGGGGCTGATGGACCCAGCCGTGTCTGTACTGGGAGTACAGTAGGAGGCTGAGGGACAAAGCCATGTGTGTACAGGGAGTACAATAGGGGGCAGAGCGCAGAGAAGTGTGTGTACAGGGATTACAGTAGTTGGCTGAGGACACAGCTGTGTGTGTACCAGAGTTCAGTTGGAGCCTGGAGACACAGCCGTGTATGTACAGGGAGTGCAGTAGATAGTTGAGGGACACTCCCGTATGTGTACAGGGAGTACAGTCGCTGGTTGAGGTACACAGCCATGTGTGTACAGGGAGTACAGTAGGGGACTGAGGGCACAGCCGTGTGTGTACAGGGAGTACATTAGGGGGCTGAGGGACACAGCCGTGCGTGTATAGGGAGTACAGTAGGGGGCTGAAGGCACAGAAGTGCGTGTACAGGGATTACATTAGGGGGCTGAGGGACACAGCCATGTGTGTACAGGGAGTACAGTAGGTGGCTGAGGGACACAGCCGTGTGTGGACACGGAGTATAGTAGGGGGCTGAGGGACAAAGCCATGTGTGTACAGGGAGTACAGTAGTGGGCTGAGGGCGCAGCCTTGAGTGGACACGGAGTACAGAAGGGGTCTGAGCACACAGCCGTATGTGTGCAGGTAGTAAAGTAGGAGGCTGAGGACACAGCCGTGTGTGTACAGGGAGTACAGTAGGGGGCTGAGTGACACAGCCGTGTGCGTACAGGGAGTAGAGTAGGGATCTGAGGGACACAGCCGTATATGTATAGGGAGTACAGTAGGGGTTGAGGGACGCAGCCATGTGTTTACAGGGTGTACAGTAGGGGACTGATGGACACAGCCGTGTGTGTACAGGGAGTAAAGTAGGGGGAGCTGAAGGACAAAGCCACGTGTGCTCAGGGAGTACAGGAGGGGGAGGTGAGGGACACAGCCGTGCGTGTTCAGGGAGTACAGTAGTGGCTGAGGGACACAGCCGTGTTTGTACAGGGAGTACAGTAGTGGGCTGAGTGATACTGGCGTGTGTGTACAGTGAGAAAAGTAGGGGGCTGAGGATAAAACGATGTGTGTACAGGGGATACAGTAGGGGACTGAGGACAAAGTCCTGTGTGTGCAGTTAATATGTAGGTGGCTCATGTATAACCCCATGTGTGCAGGGAGTACTGTAGTGGGCTGAGTGACACAGCTGTGTGTGTACCAGAGTACAGTAGGGGTCTGGGGGACACAGCCGTGTGTGTACAGGGAGTACAGTAGATAGTTGAGGGACGCAGCCGTATGTGTACAGGGAGTACAGTAGCTGGCTGAGGATACAGCTGTGTGTGTACAGGGAGCACAGTAGGGGGCTGAGGACACAGCCGTTGGTTATACCGGGAGTACAGTAGGGGGCTGAGGGACACTGCCGTGTGTGTGCAGGTAGTATTGTAGGGCACTGAGGGACACTGCCGCATGTATACAGGGATTACAGTCGGGTGCTGAGGGACACAGCCGTGTGTGTACAGGGAGAACAGTAGTGGGCTGATGACACAGCCGTGTGTGTGCAGGAAGTACAGTAGGGGGCTGAGGGACACAGCCATGTGTGTACAGGGACTACAGTAGTGGGCTGATGACACAGCCGTGTGTGTGCAGGAAGTACAGTAGGGGGCTGAGGGACACAGCTGTGTGTTTGCAGAGAGCACAGTAGTGGGCTGAGGGATACAGCCTTGTGTGTATATGGTGAAAATTAGGGTCTGAGGGTCTCTAACGTGTGTGTCTGGGAGAACAGTATGGGACTGAGGGACACTGCCGTGTGTGTACAGGGAGTTCAGTGGGGTGCTGTGTGCACAGCCGTGTGTACGGGAAGTACAGTAGGGGGCTGATGGACCCAGCCGTGTCTGTACTGGGAGTACAGTAGGAGGCTGAGGGACAAAGCCATGTGTGTACAGGGAGTACAATAGGGGGCAGAGCGCAGAGAAGTGTGTGTACAGGGATTACAGTAGTTGGCTGAGGACACAGCTGTGTGTGTACCAGAGTTCAGTTGGAGCCTGGAGACACAGCCGTGTATGTACAGGGAGTGCAGTAGATAGTTGAGGGACACTCCGGTATGTGTACAGGGAGTACAGTCGCTGGTTGAGGTACACAGCCATGTGTGTACAGGGAGTACAGTAGGGGACTGAGGGCACAGCCGTGTGTGTACAGGGAGTACATTAGGGGGCTGAGGGACACAGCCGTGCGTGTATAGGGAGTACAGTAGGGGGCTGAAGGCACAGAAGTGCGTGTACAGGGATTACATTAGGGGGCTGAGGGACACAGCCATGTGTGTACAGGGAGTACAGTAGGTGGCTGAGGGACACAGCCGTGTGTGGACACGGAGTACAGTAGGGGCTGAGGGACAAAGCCATGTGTGTACAGGGAGTACAGTAGTGGGCTGAGGGCGCAGCCTTGAGTGGACACGGAGTACAGAAGGGGTCTGAGCACACAGCCATGTGTGTACAGGGAGTACAGTAGGGGTCTGAGCACGCAGCCGTATGTGTGCAGGTAGTACAGTAGGAGGCTGAGGACACAGCCGTGTGTACAGGAGTACAGTAGGGAGCTGAGTGACACAGCCGTGTGCGTACAGGGAGTAGAGTAGGGATCTGAGGGACACAGCCGTATATGTATAGGGAGTACAGTAGGGGTTGAGGGACGCAGCCATGTGTTTACAGGGTGTACAGTAGGGGACTGATGGACACAGCCGTGTGTGTACAGGAGTAAAGTAGGGGGAGCTGAGGGACAAAGCCACGTGTGCTCAAGGAGTACAGGAGGGGGAGGTGAGGGACACAGCCGTGCGTGTTCAGGGAGTACAGTAGTGGCTGAGGGACACAGCCGTGTTTGTACAGGGAGTACAGTAGTGGGCTGAGTGATACTGGCGTGTGTGTACAGTGAGAAAAGTAGGGGGCTGAGGATAAAACGATGTGTGTACAGGGGATACAGTAGGGGACTGAGGACAAAGTCCTGTGTGTGCAGTTAATATGTAGGTGGCTCATGTATAACCCCATGTGTGCACACGGAGTACAGTAGTGGGCTGAGTGACACAGCTGTGTGTGTACCAGAGTACAGTAGGGGTCTGGGGGACACAGCCGTGTGTGTACAGGGAGTACAGTAGATAGTTGAGGGACGCAGCCGTATGTGTACAGGGAGTACAGTAGCTGGCTGAGGATACAGCTGTGTGTGTACAGGGAGCACAGTAGGGGGCTGAGGGCACAGCCGTTGGTTATACCGGGAGTACAGTAGGGGGCTGAGGGACACTGCCGTGTGTGTGCAGGTAGTATTGTAGGGCACTGAGGGACACTGCCGCATGTATGCAGGGATTACAGTCGGGTGCTGAGGGACACAGCCGTCGGTGTACAGGGAGTACAGTAGTGGGCTGTGACACAGCCGTGTGTGTGCAGGAAGTACAGTAGGGGGCTGAGGGACACAGCTGTGTGTTTGCAG
>NW_026868459.1:7500-43420 GCF_020745735.1 Hemiscyllium ocellatum | reverse complement strand
CACACACACTCATACACACATAGACACTCACATACACACACACACACACTCATAGACACTCACAAACACTCATGCACACACACACACACACACACTCATAGACACTCACAAACATCCACACACGATAGACACTCACACACACACACACACACTCATAGACACTCACATACATACACACACACACTCATAGACACTCACATACACACACACACACACTCATAGACACACATACATACACACACACACTCATAGACACTCACATACACACACACACTCATAGACACTCACATACATACACACACACACTCTTAGACACTCACATACATACACACACACACTCATAGACACTCACATACACACACACACTCATAGACACTCACATACATACACACACACACTCATAGACACTCACATACATACACACACACACTCATAGACACTCACATACACACACACACTCATAGACACTCACATACATACACACACACACTCATAGACACTCACATACACACACACACTCAGACACTCACATACACACACACACTTTTAGACACTCACATACACACACACACTCATAGACACTCACATACATACACACACACACTCATAGACACTCACATACAAACACACTCATAGACACTCACATACATACACACACACACTCATAGACACTCACATACATACACACACACACTCATAGACACTCACATACACACACACACTCATAGACACTCACATACACACACACACACACTCATAGACACTCACATACATACACACACACACTCATAGACACTCACATACATACACACACACACTCATAGACACTCACATACACACACACACTCATAGACACTCATATACATACACACACACACTCATAGACACTCACATACACACACACACTCATAGACACTCACATACATACACACACACACACACTCATAGACACTCACATACATACACACACACACTCATAGACACTCACATACACACACACACTCATAGACACTCACATACATACACACACACACTCATAGACACTCACATACACACACACACTCATAGACACTCACATACACACACACACACACTCATAGACACTCACATACATACACACACACACACACTCATAGACACTCACATACATACACACACACACTCATAGACACTCACATACACACACACACTCATAGACACTCACATACATACACACACACACTCATAGACACTCACATACACACACACACTCATAGACACTCACATACACACACACACACACTCATAGACACTCACATACATACACACAGACACTCATAGACACTCACATACACACACACACTCATAGACACTCACATACATACACACACACACTCATAGACACTCACATACATACACACACACACTCATAGACACTCACATACACACACACACACACTCATAGACACTCACATACATACACACACACACTCATAAACACTCACATACACACACACACACACTCATAGACACTCACATACATACACACACACACTCATAGACACTCACATACATACACACACACACTCATAGACACTCACATACACACACACACTCATAGACACTCACATACATACACACACACACTCATAGACACACATACATACACACACACACTCATAGACACTCACATACACACACACACACTCATAGACACTCACATACACACACACACACTCATAGACACTCACATACATACACACACACACTCTTAGACACTCACATACATACACACACACACTCATAGACACTCACATACACACACACACACTCATAGACACTCACATACATACACACACACACTCATAGACACTCACATACACACACACACTCATAGACACTCACATACACACACACACACACTCATAGACACTCACATACATACACACACACACTCATAGACACTCACATACACACACACACTCATAGACACTCACATACATACGCACACACACTCTTAGACACTCACATACACACACACACACTCATAGACACTCACATACATACACACACACACTCATAGACACTCACATACACACACACACTCATAGACACTCACATACACACACACACACTCATAGACACTCACATACATACACACACACACTCATAGACACTCACATACATACACACACACTCATAGACACTCACATACACACACACACACTCATAGACACTCAAACGTGCGCACTCAGACACTCACAAACACACACACACACACTCATAGATACTCACAAACACACACACACTCATAGACACTCACATACACACACACACACACTCATAGACACTCACATACACACACACACACACTCATAGACACTCACATACACACACACACTCATAGACACTCACATACATACACACACACACTCATAGACACTCACATACACACACACACACTCATAGACACTCACATACATACACACACACACTCATAGACACTCACATACACACACACACTCATAGACACTCACATACATACACACACACACTCATAGACACTCACATACATACACACACACACTCATAGACACTCACATACACACACACACACTCATAGACACTCACATACACACACACACACTCATAGACACTCACATACATACACACACACACTCATAGACACTCACATACACACACACACTCATAGACACTCACATACATACACACACACACTCTTAGACACTCACATACATACACACACACACTCATAGACACTCACATACACACACACACTCATAGACACTCACATACATACACACACACACTCATAGACACTCACATACACACACACACTCAGACACTCACATACATACACACACACACTCATAGACACTCACATACACACACACACACTCATAGACACTCACATACACAGACACACTCATAGACACTCACATACATACACACACACACTCATAGACACTCACATACATACACACACACACTCATAGACACTCACATACACACACACACTCATAGACACTCACATACACACACACACACACTCATAGACACTCACATACATACACACACACACTCATAGACACTCACATACATACACACACACACTCATAGACACTCACATACACACACACACACACTTATAGACACTCACATACACACACACACACACTCATAGACACTCACATACATACACACACACACTCATAGACACTCACATACACACACACACTCATAGACACTCACATACATACACACACACACTCTTAGACACTCACATACACACACACACACACACACACTCATAGACACTCACATACATACACACACACACTCATAGACACTCACATACACACACACACTCATAGACACTCACATACATACACACACACACTCATAGACACTCACATACACACACACACTCATAGACACTCACATACACACACACACACTCATAGACACTCATACATACACACACACACTCATAGACACTCACATACATACACACACACACTCATAGACACTCACATACACACACACACTCATAGACACTCACATACATACACACACACACATAGACACTCACATACATACACACACACACTCATAGACACTCACATACATACACACACACACTCATAGACACTCACATACACACACACACACACTCATAGACACTCACATACATACACACACACACTCATAAACACTCACATACACACACACACTCATAGACACTCACATACATACACACACACACTCATAGACACTCACATACATACACACACACACTCATAGACACTCACATACATACACACACACACACTCATAGACACTCACATACATACACACACACACTCATAGACACTCACATACACACACACACACACTCATAGACACTCACATACATACACACACACACTCATAGACACTCACATACATACACACACACACTCATAGACACTCACATACACACACACACTCATAGACACTCATCTACATACACACACACACTCATAGACACACATACATACACACACACACTCATAGACACTCACATACACACACACACACACTCATAGACACTCACATACATACACACACACACTCATAGACACTCACATACATACACACACACACTCATAGACACTCACATACACACACACACACTCATAGACACTCACATACACACACACACTCATAGACACTCACATACATACGCACACACACTCTTAGACACTCACATACACACACACACTCATAGACACTCACATACATACACACACACACTCATAGACACTCACATACACACACACACTCATAGACACTCACATACACACACACACACTCATAGACACTCACATACATACACACACACACTCATAGACACTCACATACATACACACACACACTCATAGACACTCACATACACACACACACACTCATAGACACTCAAACGTGCGCACTCAGACACTCACAAACACACACACACACTCATAGATACTCACAAACACACACACACTCATAGACACTCACATACACACACACACACACTCATAGACACTCACATACACACACACACTCATAGACACTCACATACATACACACACACACTCATAGACACTCACATACACACACACACTCATAGACACTCACATACATACACACACACACTCATAGACACTCACATACACACACACACACACTCACTCATAGACACTCACATACATACACACACACACTCATAGACACTCACATACACACACACACTCATAGACACTCACATACATACACACACACACTCATAGACACTCACATACACACACACACTCATAGACACTCACATACATACACACACACACTCTTAGACACTCACATACATACACACACACACTCATAGACACTCACATACACACACACACTCATAGACACTCACATACATACACACACACACTCTTAGACACTCACATACATACACACACACACTCATAGACACTCACATACACACACACACACTCATAGACACTCACATACACACACACACACTCATAGACACTCACATACATACACACACACACTCATAAACACTCACATACACACACACACTCAAAGACACTCACATACATACACACACACACTCATAGACACTCACATACACACACACACTCATAGACACTCACATACATACACACACACACTCATAGACACTCACATACACACACACACACACTCATAGACACTCACATACACACACACACACACACTCATAGACACTCACATACATACACACACACACTCATAGACACTCACATACACACACACACTCATAGACACTCACATACACACACACACTCGTAGACACTCACATACATACACACACACACTCATAGACACTCACATACACACACACACACACTCATAGACACTCACATACATACACACACACACTCATAGACACTCACATACACACACACACTCATAGACACTCACATACATACACACACACACTCATAGACACTCACATACATACACACACACACTCATAGACACTCACATACACACACACACTCATAGACACTCACATACATACACACACACACTCATAGACACTCACATACATACACACACACATTCATAGACACTCACATACACACACACACTCATAGACACTCACATACATACACACACACACTCATAAACACTCACATACACACACACACTCATAGACACTCACATACATACACACACACACTCTTAGACACTCACATACATACACACACACACTCATAGACACTCACATGCACACACACACACACTCATAGACACTCACATACATACACACACACACTCATAGACACTCACATACACACACACACACACTCATAGACACTCACATACATACACACACACACTCATAGACACTCAAATACACACACACACTCATAGACACTCACATACATACACACACACACTCATAGACACTCACATACATACACACACACATTCATAGACACTCACATACACACACACACTCATAGACACTCACATACACACACACACACACTCATAGACACTCACATACATACACACACACACTCATAGACACTCACATACACACACACACACACTCATAGACACTCACATACATACACACACACACTCTTAGACACTCACATACATACACACACACATTCATAGACACTCACATACACACACACACTCATAGACACTCACATACACACACACACACACTCATAGACACTCACATACACACACACACTCATAGACACTCACATACACACACACACTCATAGACACTCACATACACACACACACACTCATAGACACTCACATACATACACACACACACTCATAGACACTCACATACACACACACACACTCATAGACACTCACATACACACACACACACACTCATAGACACTCACATACATACACACACACACTCTTAGACACTCACATACATACACACACACACTCATAGACACTCACATACACACACACACTCATAGACACTCACATACATACACACACACACTCATAGACACTCACATACACACACACACACACTCATAGACACTCACATACACACACACACTCATAGACACTCACATACATACACACACACACTCATAGACACTCACATACATACACACACACATTCATAGACACTCACATACACACACACACTCATAGACACTCACATACATACACACACACACTCATAAACACTCACATACACACACACACTCATAGACACTCACATACATACACACACACACTCATAGACACTCACATACATACACACACACACTCATAGACACTCACATACACACACACACTCATAGACACTCACATACATACACACACACACTCTTAGACACTCACATACACACACACACACACTCATAGACACTCACATACACACACACACACTCATAGACACTCACATACATACACACACACACTCATAGACACTCACATACACACACACACACTCATAGACACTCACATACATACACACACACACTCTTAGACACTCACATACACACACACACACACTCATAGACACTCACATACATACACACACACACTCATAGACACTCAAATACACCCACACACTCATAGACACTCACATACATACACACACACACTCATAGACACTCACATACATACACACACACACTCATAGACACTCACATACATACACACACACACTCATAGACACTCACATACACACACACACTCATAGACACTCACATACACACACACACACACTCATAGACACTCACATACATACACACACACACTCATAGACACTCACATACATACACACACACACTCATAGACACTCACATACATACACACACACATTCATAGACACTCACATACACACACACACTCATAGACACTCACATACACACACACACACACTCATAGACACTCACATACACACACACACTCATAGACACTCACATACATACACACACACACACTCATAGACACTCACATACATACACACACACACTCATAGACACTCACATACACACACACACTCATAGACACTCACATACACACACACACACACTCATAGACACTCACATACATACACACACACACTCATAGACACTCACATACATACACACACACACTCATAGACACTCACATACACACACACACTCATAGACACTCACATACATACACACACACACTCTTAGACACTCACATACATACACACACACACTCATAGACACTCACATACACACACACACACACTCATAGACACTCACATACACACACACTCATAGACACTCACATACATACACACACACACTCATAGACACTCACATACATACACACACACACTCATAGACACTCACATACACACACACACTCAGACACTCACATACATACACACACACACACTCATAGACACTCACATACACACACACACACTCATAGACACTCACATACATACACACACACACTCATAGACACTCACATACACACACACACTCATAGACACTCACATACACACACACACACACTCATAGACACTCACATACATACACACACACACTCATAGACACTCACATACATACACACACACACTCATAGACACTCACATACACACACACACTCATAGACACTCACATACGCACACACACTCTTAGACACTCACATACACACACACACTCATAGACACTCACATACATACACACACACACTCTTAGACACTCACATACACACACACACACACACACACTCATAGACACTCACATACATACACACTCATAGACACTCACATACACACACACATTCATAGACACTCACATACACACACACACACACTCATAGACACTCACATACACACACACACTCATAGACACTCACATACATACACACACACACTCATAGACACTCACATACACACACACACTCATAGACACTCACATACATACACACACACACTCATAGACACTCACACACACACACACACACACACTCATAGACACTCACATACACACACACACACACTCATAGACACTCACATACACACACACTCAGACACTCACAAACATGCGCACACACACTCATAGACACTCACACACACACACTCACAACACTCACACACACACACTCATAGACACTCAAACGTGCGCACACAGACACTCACAAACACACACACACACACTCATAGATACTCACAAACACACACACACTCATAGACACTCACATACATACACACACATACTCTTAGACACTCACATACACACACACACACTCATAGACACTCACATACACACACACACTCATAGACACTCACATACATACACACACATACTCTTAGACACTCACATACACACACACACACTCATAGACACTCACATACACACACACACTCATAGACACTCACATACATACACACACATACTCTTAGACACTCACATACACACACACACACTCATAGACACTCACATACACACACACACACTCATAGACACTCACATACACACACACACTCATAGACACTCACATACATACACACACACACTCATAGACACTCACACACACACACACACACACTCATAGACACTCACATACACACACACACACACACTCATAGACACTCACATACATACACACACACACGCATAGACACTCACATACACACACACACTCATAGACACTCACATACATACACACACACACTCATAGACACTCACATACACACACACACACACTCATAGACACTCACATACATACACACACACTCATAGACACTCACATACACACACACACTCATAGACACTCACATACATACACACACACACTCTTAGACACTCACATACATACACACACACACTCATAGACACTCACATACACACACACACTCATAGACACTCACACACACACACACACACACTCATAGACACTCACATACATACACACACACACTCATAGACACTCACATACACACACACACTCATAGACACACACACACACACACACACACTCATAGACACTCACATACATACACACACACACTCATAGACACTCACATACATACACACACACACTCATAGACACTCACATACACACACACACTCATAGACACTCACACACACACACACACACTCATAGACACTCACATACATACACACACACACTCTTAGACACTCACATACATACACACACACACTCATAGACACTCACATACACACACACACTCATAGACACTCACATACATACACACACACACTCATAGACACTCACATACATACACACACACACTCATAGACACTCACATACACACACACACACTCATAGACACTCACATACATACACACACACACTCATAGACACTCACATACATACACACACACACTCATAGACACTCACATACACACACACACTCATAGACACTCACATACACACACACACACACTCATAGACACTCACAAACACACACACACACACACACACACACACACACTCATAGACATTCACAAACATCCACACACACACATAGACACTCACAAACACACACACACACTCATACACACATAGACGCTCACATACACACACACACACTCACACACTCATAGACACTCACACACACACACACACACACACTCATAGACACTCACATACACACACACACACTCATAGACACTCACATACACACACACACTCATAGACACTCACATACATACACACACACACTCATAGACACTCACACACACACACACTCATAGACACATACATACACACACACACTCATAGACACTCACAAACATACACACACACACTCATAGACACTCACATACACACACACACACAATCATAGACACTCACATACATACACACACACACACTCATAGACACTCACATACACACACACACTCATAGACACTCACATACACACACACACTCATAGACACTCACATACACACACACACACACTCATAGACACTCACATACACACACACACACACTCATAGACACTCACATACATACACACACACACTCTTAGACACACACACACACTCATAGACACTCACACACACACACACACTCATAGACACTCACATACATACACACACACACACTCATAGACACTCACATACACACACACACTCATAGACACACACATACATACACACACACACTCTTAGACACTCACATACATACACACACACACACTCATAGACACTCACATACACACACACACTCATAGACACTCACATACATACGCACACACACTCTTAGACACTCACATACACACACACACACTCATAGACACTCACATACATACACACACACACTCATAGACACTCACATACACACACACACTCATAGACACTCACATACACACACACACACTCATAGACACTCACATACATACACACACACACTCTTAGACACTCACATACATACACACACACACTCATAGACACTCACATACACACACACACACACACTCATAGACACTCAAACGTGCGCACTCAGACACTCACAAACACACACACACACTCATAGATACTCACAAACACACACACACTCATAGACACTCACATACACACACACACACACTCATAGACACTCACATACACACACACACACACTCATAGACACTCACATACACACACACACACATAGACACTCACATACATACACACACACACTCATAGACACTCACATACACACACACACTCATAGACACTCACATACACACACACACTCATAGACACTCACATACATACACACACACACTCATAGACACTCACATACACACACACACTCACTCATAGACACTCACATACATATACACACACACTCATAGACACTCACATACACACACACACACTCATAGACACTCACATACATACACACACACACTCATAGACACTCACATACATACACACACACACTCATAGACACTCACATACACACACACACTCATAGACACTCACATACATACACACACACACTCTTAGACACTCACACACACACACACTCATAGACACTCACATACACACACACACACTCATAGACACTCACATACATACACACACACACTCTTAGACACTCACATACATACACACACACACTCATAGACACTCACATACACACACACACTCATAGACACTCACATACATACACACACACACTCTTAGACACTCACATACACACACACACACTCATAGACACTCACATACACACACACACTCATAGACACTCACATACACACACACACACACTCATAGACACTCACATACATACACACACACACTCATAGACACTCACATACACACACACACTCATAGACACTCACATACATACACACACACACTCTTAGACACTCACATACATACACACACACACTCATAGACACTCACATACACACACACACTCATAGACACTCACATACATACACACACACACTCTTAGACACTCACATACATACACACACACACTCATAGACACTCACATACACACACACACACACTCATAGACACTCACATACACACACACTCAGACACTCACAAACATGCGCGCACACACTCATAGACACTCACACACACCACACACTCACAACACTCACACACACACACACTCATAGACACTCAAACGTGCGCACTCAGACACTCACAAACACACACACACACACTCATAGATACTCACAAACACACACACACTCATAGACACTCACATACACACACACACACACTCTTAGACACTCACATACACACACACACACACACACACTCATGGACACTCACATACACACACACACACACTCATAGACACTCACATACACACACACACACTCATAGACACTCACATACATACACACACACACTCTTAGACACACACACACACACTCATAGACACTCACACACACACACACACTCATAGACACTCACATACACACACACACACTCATAGACACTCACATACACACACACACTCATAGACACTCACATACATACACACACACACTCATAGACACTCACATACACACACACACACACTTATAGACACTCACATACACACACACACACACTCATAGACACTCACATACATACACACACACACTCATAGACACTCACATACACACACACTCATAGACACTCACATACATACACACACACACTCATAGACACTCACATACACACACACACTCATAGACACTCACATACACACACACACTCATAGACACTCACATACACACACACACTCATAGACACTCACATACATACACACACACACTCATAGAAACTCACATACACACACACACTCATAGACACTCACATACATACACACACACACTCTTAGACACTCACATACATACACACACACACTCATAGACACTCACATACACACACACACTCATTGACACTCACACACACACACACACACTCATAGACACTCACATACATACACACACACACTCATAGACACTCACATACACACACACACTCATAGACACTCACATACATACACACACACACTCTTAGACACTCACATACATACACACACACACTCATAGACACTCACATACACACACACACTCATAGACACTCACATACATACACACACTCTTAGACACTCACATACACACACACACACACTCATAGACACTCACATACATACACACACACACTCATAGACACTCACATACATACACACACACACATAGACACTCACATACACACACACACTCATAGACACTCACATACACACACACACACTCATAGACACTCACATACATACACACACACACTCTTAGACACTCACATACATACACACACACACTCATAGACACTCACATACACACACACACTCATAGACACTCACATACATACACACACACACTCTTAGACACTCACATACATACACACACACACTCATAGACACTCACATACACACACACACTCATAGACACTCACATACATACACACACACACTCTTAGACACTCACATACATACACACACACACTCATAGACACTCACATACACACACACACTCAGACACTCACATACATACACACACACACTCTTAGACACTCACATACACACACACACACTCACTCATAGACACTCACATACATACACACACACACTCATAGACACTCACATACACACACACACTCATAGACACTCACATACATACACACACACACTCTTAGACACTCACATACACACACACACTCATAGACACTCACATACACACACACACACTCATAGACACTCACATACATACACACACACACTCTTAGACACTCACATACATATACACACACACTCATAGACACTCACATACACACACACACTCATAGACACTCACATACATACACACACACACTCTTAGACACTCACATACATACACACACACACTCATAGACACTCACATACACACACACACTCATAGACACTCACATACATACACACACACACTCTTAGACACTCACATACACACACACACACTCATAGACACTCACATACATACACACACACACTCTTAGACACTCACATACATACACACACACACTCATAGACACTCACATACACACACACACTCATAGACACTCACATACATACACACACACACTCTTAGACACTCACATACACACACACACAC
Source organism: Hemiscyllium ocellatum (assembly GCF_020745735.1). NCBI lineage: Eukaryota > Metazoa > Chordata > Chondrichthyes > Orectolobiformes > Hemiscylliidae > Hemiscyllium > Hemiscyllium ocellatum. The sequence continues at coordinate 29,247 of NW_026868459.1, read as the reverse complement.
ACTCATAGACACTCACATACATCCACACACACACTCATAGACACTCACAAACATACACACACACACTCTTAGACACTCACATACACACACACACACACTCATAGACACTCACATACATACACACACACACTCATAGACACTCACATACACACACACACTCATAGACACTCACATACATACACACACTCATAGACACTCACATACACACACACACACTCATAGACACTCACATACATACACACACACACTCTTAGACACACACACACACACTCATAGACACTCACACACACACACACACTCATAGACACTCACATACACACACCCACACTCATAGACACTCACATACATACACACACACACTCATAGACACTCACATACACACACACACACACTTATAGACACTCACATACACACACACACACACTCATAGACACTCACATACATACACACACACACTCATAGACACTCACATACACACACACTCATAGACACTCACATACATACACACACACACTCAAAGACACTCACATACACACACACACTCATAGACACTCACATACATACACACACTCATAGACACTCACATACACACACACACTCATAGACACTCACATACATACACACACACACTCATAGAAACTCACATACACACACACACTCATAGACACTCACATACATACACACACACACTCTTAGACACTCACATACATACACACACACACTCATAGACACTCACATACACACACACACTCATTGACACTCACACACACACACACACACTCATAGACACTCACATACATACACACACACACTCTTAGACACTCACATACATAGACACACACACATTCATAGACACTCACATACACACACACACTCATAGACACTCACATACATACACACACACACTCTTAGACACTCACATACATACACACACACACTCATAGACACTCACATACACACACACACTCATAGACACTCACATACATACACACACACACTCTTAGACACTCACATACATACACACACACACTCATAGACACTCACATACACACACACACTCAGACACTCACATACATACACACACACACTCTTAGACACTCACATACACACACACACACTCATAGACACTCACATACATACACACACACACTCATAGACACTCACATACACACACACACTCATAGACACTCACATACATACACACACACACTCTTAGACACTCACATACATACACACACACTCATAGACACTCACATACACACACATACTCATAGACACTCACATACACACACACACACACTCATAGACACTCACATACATACACACACACACTCTTAGACACTCACATACATACACACACACACTCATAGACACTCACATACACACACACACACACACTCATAGACACTCACATACATACACACACACACTCATAGACACTCACATACACACACACACTCATAGACACTCACATACATACACACACACACTCTTAGACACTCACATACACACACACACTCATAGACACTCACATACACACACACACACACTCATAGACACTCACATACATACACACACACACTCTTAGACACTCACATACATACACACACACACTCATAGACACTCACATACACACACACACTCATAGACACTCACATACATACACACACACACTCTTAGACACTCACATACATACACACACACTCATAGACACTCACATACACACACACACACACTCATAGACACTCACATACATACACACACTCATAGACACTCACACACTCATAGACACTCACATACACACACACACTCATAGACACTCATACACACACACACACACACTCATAGACATTCACAAACACACACACACACACTCATAGACACTCACAAACACGCATGCACACACACACACACTCATAGACATTCACAAACATCCACACACGATAGACACTCACAAACACACACACACACACTCATAGACACTCACATACACACACACACACACTCATAGACACTCACATACACACACACTCAGACACTCACAAACATGCGCTCACACACTCATAGACACTCACACACACACACTCACAACACTCACACACACACACACTCATAGACACTCAAACGTGCGCACTCAGACACTCACAAACACACACACACACACTCATAGATACTCACAAACACACATACACTCATAGACACTCACATACACACACACTCTTAGACACTCACATACACACACACACACACTCATGGACACTCACATACACACACACACACACACACTCATAGACACTCACATACACACACACACACACACACACTCATAGACACTCACATACACACACACACTCATAGACACTCACATACATACACACACACACTCATAAACACTCACATACACACACACACTCATAGACACACACATACATACACACACACACTCATAGACACTCACACACACACACACACACTCATAGACACTCACACACACACACACACACACTCATAGACACTCACATACACACACACACACTCATAGACACTCACATACACACACACACTCATAGACACTCACATACATACACACACACACTCTTAGACACTCACATACACACACACACACTCATAGACACATACATACACACACACACTCATTGACACTCACAAACATACACACACACACTTTTAGACACTCACATACACACACACACACACTCATAGACACTCACATACATACACACACACACTCATAGACACTCACATACACACACACACTCATAGACACTCACATACATACACACACACTCATAGACACTCACATGCACACACACACACACTCATAGACACTCACATACACACACACAAACACTCATAGACACTCACATACATACACACACACACTCTTAGACACACACACACACTCATAAACACTCACACACACACACACACTCATAGACACTCACATACATACACACACACACTCATAGACACTCACATACACACACACACTCATAGACACTCACATACATACACACACACACTCTTAGACACTCACATACATACACACACACACTCATAGACACTCACATACACACACACACTCATAGACACTCACATACACACACACACTCATAGACACTCACATACATACGCACACACACTCTTAGACACTCACATACACACACACACACTCATAGACACTCACATACATACACACACACACTCATAGACACTCACATACACACACACACTCATAGACACTCACATACACACACACACACTCATAGACACTCACATACATACACACACACACTCATAGACACTCACATACACACACACACACACTCATAGACACTCAAACGTGCGCACTCAGACACTCACAAACACACACACACACACTCATAGATACTCACAAACACACACACACTCATAGACACTCACATACACACACACACACACTCTTAGACACTCACATACACACACACACACACTCATAGACACTCACATACACACACACACTCATAGACACTCACATACATACACACACACACTCTTAGACACTCACATACACACACACACTCATAGACACTCACATACATACACACACACACTTAGACACTCACATACACACACACACACACACTCACTCATAGACACTCACATACATACACACACACACTCATAGACACTCACATACACACACACACTCATAGACACTCACATACACACACACACACTCATAGACACTCACATACATACACACACACACTCTTAGACACTCACATACATACACACACACACTCATAGACACTCACATACACACACACACTCATAGACACTCACATACATACACACACACACTCTTAGACACTCACATACATACACACACACACTCATAGACACTCACATACACACACACACTCATAGACACTCACATACATACACACACACACTCTTAGACACTCACATACACACACACTCACACTCATAGACACTCACATACATACACACACACACTCATAGACACTCACAAACATACACACACACACTCTTAGACACTCACATACACACACACACACTCATAGACACTCACATACATACACACACACACTCATAGACACTCACATACACACACACACTCATAGACACTCACATACACACACACACTCATAGACACTCACATACACACACACACACTCATAGACACTCACATACATACACACACACACTCTTAGACACACACACACACACTCATAGACACTCACATACACACACACACTCATAGACACTCACATACACACACACACACTCATAGACACTCACATACATACACACACACACTCTTAGACACACACACACACACTCATAGACACTCACATACACACACACACACACTCATAGACACTCACATACATACACACACACACTCATAGACACTCACATACACACACACACACACTTATAGACACTCACATACACACACACACACTCATAGACACTCACATACATGCACACACACACTCATAGACACTCACATACACACACACACACTCATAGACACTCACATACATACACACACACACTCATAGACACTCACATACATACACACACTCATAGACACTCACATACATACACACACACACTCATAGACACTCACATACACACACACACTCATAGACACTCACACACACACACACACACTCATAGACACTCACATACATACACACACACACTCATAGACACTCACATACACACACACACTCATAGACACTCACATACATACACACACACACTCTTAGACACTCACATACATACACACACACACTCATAGACACTCACATACACACACACACTCATAGACACTCACATACACACACACACACACTCTTAGACACTCACATACATACACACACACACTCATAGACACTCACATACACACACACACACTCATAGACACTCACATACATACACACACACACTCTTAGACACTCACATACACACACACACTCATAGACACTCACATACATACACACACACACTCTTAGACACTCACATACACACACACACACACACACTCATAGACACTCACATACATACACACACACACTCATAGACACTCACATACACACACACACTCATAGACACTCACATACATACACACACACACTCTTAGACACTCACATACACACACACACTCATAGACACTCACATACACACACACACACACTCATAGACACTCACATACATACACACACACACTCTTAGACACTCACATACATACACACACACACTCATAGACACTCACATACACACACACACTCATAGACACTCACATGCATACACACACACACTCTTAGACACTCACATACATACACACACACACTCATAGACACTCACATACACACACACACACACTCATAGACACTCACATACATACACACACACACTCATAAACACTCACATACACACACACACTCATAGACACTCACATACATACACACACACACTCTTAGACACTCACATACATACACACACACACTCATAGACACTCACATACACACACACACTCATAGTCACTCACATACATACACACACACTCTTAGACACTCACATACATACACACAAACACTCATAGACACTCACATACACACACACACACACTCATAGACACTCACATACATACACACACACACTCTTAGACACTCACATACATACACACACACACTCATAGACACTCACATACACACAGACACTCATAGACACTCACATACATACACACACACACTCTTAGACACACACACATACACACACACACTCATAGACACTCACATACACACACACACTCATAGACACTCACATACATACACACACACACTCATAGACACTCACATACACACACACACACTCATAGACACTCACATACATACACACACACACTCATAGACACTCACATACACACACACACTCATAGACACTCACATACATACACACACACACTCTTAGACACTCACATACATACACACACACTCATAGACACTCACATACATACACACACACACTCATAGACACTCACATACACACACACACTCATAGACACTCACATACATACGCACACACACTCTTAGACACTCACATACACACACACACACTCATAGACACTCACATACATACACACACACACTCATAGACACTCACATACACATACACACTCATAGACACTCACATACACATACACACACTCATAGACACTCACATACATACACACACACACTCTTAGACACTCACATACATACACACACACACTCATAGACACTCACATACACACACACACACTCACTCATAGACACTCACATACATACACACACACACTCATAGACACTCACATACACACACACACTCATAGACACTCACATACATACACACACACACTCTTAGACACTCACATACACACACACACTCATAGACACTCACATACACACACACACACTCATAGACACTCACATACATACACACACACACTCATAGACACTCACATACATACACACACACACTCTTAGACACTCACATACATACACACACACACTCATAGACACTCACATACACACACACACACTCATAGACACTCACATACACACACACACACACTCATAGACACTCACATACATACACACACACACACTCATAAACACTCACATACACACACACACACACTCATAGACACTCACATACATACACACACACACTCATAGACACTCACATACATACACACACACACTCATAGACACTCACATACACACACACACACTCATAGACACTCACATACATACACACACACACTCATAGACACTCACATACACACACACACTCATAGACACTCACATACATACGCACACACACTCTTAGACACTCACATACACACACACACACTCATAGACACTCACATACATACACACACACACTCATAGACACTCACATACACATACACACTCATAGACACTCACATACACACACACACACTCATAGACACTCACATACATACACACACACACTCATAGACACTCACATACATACACACACACACTCATAGACACTCACATACACACACACACTCACTCATAGACACTCACATACATACACACACACACTCATAGACACTCACATACACACACACACTCATAGACACTCACACACACACACACACACTCATAGACACTCACATACATACACACACACACTCATTGACACTCACATACACACACACACTCATAGACACTCACATACATACACACACACACACTCTTAGACACTCACATACATACACACACACACTCATAGACACTCACATACACACACACACTCATAGACACTCACATACACACACACACACACACTCATAGACACTCACATACATACACACACACACTCATAGACACTCACATACATACACACACACACTCATAGACACTCACATACACACACACACTCATAGACACTCACATACATACACACAAACACTCTTAGACACTCACATACATACACACACACACTCATAGACACTCACATACACACACACACTCATAGACACTCACATACATACACACACACACTCATAGACACTCACATACACACACACACTCATAGACACTCACATACATACACACACACACTCTTAGACACTCACATACACACACACACACACACATAGACACTCACATACATACACACACACACTCATAGACACTCACATACACACACACACTCATAGACACTCACATACATACACACACACACTCTTAGACACTCACATACACACACACACTCATAGACACTCACATACACACACACACACACTCATAGACACTCACATACATACACACACACTCTTAGACACTCACATACATACACACACACACTCATAGACACTCACATACACACACACACACTCATAGACACTCACATACATACACACACACACTCTTAGACACTCACATACATACACACACACACTCATAGACACTCACATACACACACACACACACTCATAGACACTCACATACATACACACACTCATAGACACTCACACACTCATAGACACTCACATACACACACACACTCATAGACACTCACAAACACACACACACTCATAGACACTCATACACACACACACACACACTCATAGACACTCACAAACACACACACACACACTCATAGACACTCACAAACACGCATGCACACACACACACACTCATAGACATTCACAAACATCCACACACGATAGACACTCACAAACACACACACACACACTCATAGACACTCACATACACACACACACACACTCATAGACACTCACATACACACACACTCAGACACTCACAAACATGCGCGCACACACTCATAGACACTCACACACACACACTCACAACACTCACACACACACACACTCATAGACACTCAAACGTGCGCACTCAGACACTCACAAACACACACACACACACACTCATAGATACTCACAAACACACACACACTCATAGACACTCACATACACACACACACACACTCTTAGACACTCACATACACACACACACACACTCATGGACACTCACATACACACACACACACACACACTCATAGACACTCACATACACACACACACACACTCATAGACACTCACATACATACACACACACACACTCATAAACACTCACATACACACACACACACACTCATAGACACTCACATACATACACACACACACTCTTAGACACTCACATACATACACACACACACTCATAGACACTCACATACACACACACACACTCATAGACACTCACATACATACACACACACACTCATAGACACTCACATACACACACACACTCATAGACACTCACATACATACGCACACACACTCTTAGACACTCACATACACACACACACACTCATAGACACTCACATACATACACACACACACTCATAGACACTCACATACACATACACACTCATAGACACTCACATACACACACACACACTCATAGACACTCACATACATACACACACACACTCATAGACACTCACATACATACACACACACACTCATAGACACTCACATACACACACACACTCACTCATAGACACTCACATACATACACACACACACTCATAGACACTCACATACACACACACACTCATAGACACTCACACACACACACACACACTCATAGACACTCACATACATACACACACACACTCATAGACACTCACATACACACACACACTCATAGACACTCACATACATACACACACACACACTCTTAGACACTCACATACATACACACACACACTCATAGACACTCACATACACACACACACTCATAGACACTCACATACACACACACACACACTCATAGACACTCACATACATACACACACACACTCTTAGACACTCACATACATACACACACACACTCATAGACACTCACATACACACACACACTCATAGACACTCACATACATACACACAAACACTCATAGACACTCACATACACACACACACTCATAGACACTCACATACATACACACACACACTCTTAGACACTCACATACACACACACACACACACACTCATAGACACTCACATACATACACACACACACTCATAGACACTCACATACACACACACACTCATAGACACTCACATACATACACACACACACTCTTAGACACTCACATACACACACACACTCATAGACACTCACATACACACACACACACACTCATAGACACTCACATACATACACACACACTCTTAGACACTCACATACATACACACACACACTCATAGACACTCACATACACACACACACTCATAGACACTCACATACATACACACACACACTCTTAGACACTCACATACATACACACACACACTCATAGACACTCACATACACACACACACACACTCATAGACACTCACATACATACACACACTCATAGACACTCACACACTCATAGACACTCACATACACACACACACTCATAGACACTCACAAACACACACACACTCATAGACACTCATACACACACACACACACACTCATAGACACTCACAAACACACACACACACACTCATAGACACTCACAAACACGCATGCACACACACACACACACACTCATAGACATTCACAAACATCCACACACTCATAGACACTCACAAACACGCACACACACACTCATAGACACTCACATACACACACACACACACTCATAGACACTCACATACACACACACTCAGACACTCACAAACATGCGCGCACACACTCATAGACACTCACACACACACACTCACAACACTCACACACACACACACTCATAGACACTCAAACGTGCGCACTCAGACACTCACAAACACACACACACACACACTCATAGATACTCACAAACACACACACACTCATAGACACTCACATACACACACACACACACTCTTAGACACTCACATACACACACACACACACTCATGGACACTCACATACACACACACACACACACTCATAGACACTCACATACACACACACACACACTCATAGACACTCACATACACACACACACTCATAGACACTCACATACATACACACACACACTCATAAACACTCACATACACACACACACTCATAGACACACACATACATACACACACACACTCATAGACACTCACACACACACACACACACTCATAGACACTCACACACACACACACACACTCATAGACACTCACATACATACACACACACACTCTTAGACACTCACATACACACACACACACTCATAGACACATACATACACACACACACTCATAGACACTCACAAACATACACACACACACTCTTAGACACTCACATACACACACACACACACTCATAGACACTCACATACATACACACACACACTCATAGACACTCACAGACACACACACACTCATAGACACTCACATACATACACACACTCATAGACACTCACATGCACACACACACACACTCATAGACACTCACATACACACACACTCATAGACACTCACATACATACACACACACACTCTTAGACACACACACACACATAGACACTCACACACACACACACACTCATAGACACTCACATACATACACACACACACTCATAGACACTCACATACACACACACACTCATAGACACTCACATACATACACACACACACTCTTAGACACTCACATACATACACACACACACTCATAGACACTCACATACACACACACACTCATAGACACTCACATACATACGCACACACACTCTTAGACACTCACATACACACACACACACTCATAGACACTCACATACATACACACACACACTCATAGACACTCACATACACACACACACTCATAGACACTCACATACACACACACACACTCATAGACACTCACATACATACACACACACACTCTTAGACACTCACATACATACACACACACACTCATAGACACTCAAACGTGCGCACTCAGACACTCACAAACACACACACACACACTCATAGATACTCACAAACACACACACACTCATAGACACTCACATACACACACACACACTCTTAGACACTCACATACACACACACACACACTCATAGACACTCACATACACACACACACTCATAGACACTCACATACATACACACACACACTCTTAGACACTCACATACACACACACACTCATAGACACTCACATACATACACACACACACTCTTAGACATTCACATACACACACACACACACTCACTCATAGACACTCACATACATACACACACACACTCATAGACACTCACATACACACACACACTCATAGACACTCACATACATACACACACACACTCTTAGACACTCACATACATACACACACACACTCATAGACACTCACATACACACACACACTCATAGACACTCACATACATACACACACACACTCATGGACACTCACATACATACACACACACACTCATAGACACTCACATACACACACACACTCATAGACACTCACATACACACACACACACACTCTTAGACAGTCACATACACACACACTCATAGACACTCACATACACACACACACACTCATAGACACTCACATACATACACACACACACTCATAGACACTCACATACATACACACACACACTCATAGACACTCACATACACACACACACTCATAGACACTCACATACATACACACACACACTCTTAGACACTCACATACACACACACACACACTCATAGACACTCACATACATACACACACACACTCATAGACACTCACAAACATACACACACACACTCTTAGACACTCACATACACACACACACACACTCATAGACACTCACATACATACACACACACACTCATAGACACTCACATACACACACACACTCATAGACACTCACATACATACACACACTCATAGACACTCACATACACACACACACACTCATAGACACTCACATACATACACACACACACTCTTAGACACACACACACACACTCATAGACACTCACACACACACACACACTCATAGACACTCACATACACACACACACACACTCATAGACACTCACATACATACACACACACTCATAGACACTCACATACACACACACACACACTTATAGACACTCACATACACACACACACACTCATAGACACTCACATACATACACACACACACTCATAGACACTCACATACACACACACACACTCATAGACACTCACATACATACACACACACACTCATAGACACTCACATACACACACACACTCGTAGACACTCACATACATACACACACTCATTGACACTCACATACACACACACACTCATAGACACTCACATACATACACACACACACTCATAGACACTCACATACACATACACACTCATAGACACTCACATACATACACACACACACTCTTAGACACTCACATACATACACACACACACTCATAGACACTCACATACACACACATACTCATAGACACTCACACACACACACACACACACACTCATAGACACTCACATACATACACACACACACTCTTAGACACTCACATACATACACACACACACTCATAGACACTCACATACACACACACACACTCATAGACACTCACATACATACACACACACACTCATAGACACTCACATACACACACACACTCATAGACACTCACATACATACACACACACTCTTAGACACTCACATACATACACACACACACTCATAGACACTCACATACACACACACACTCATAGACACTCACATACATACGCACACACACTCTTAGACACTCACATACACACACACACACTCATAGACACTCACATACATACACACACACACTCATAGACACTCACATACACATACACACTCATAGACACTCACATACACACACACACACTCATAGACACTCACATACATACACACACACAATCTTAGACACTCACATACATACACACACACACTCATAGACACTCACATACACACACACACTCACTCATAGACACTCACATACATACACACACACACTCATAGATACTCACATACACACACACACTCATAGACACTCACATACACACACACACACACTCTTAGACACTCACATACACACACACACACTCATAGACACTCACATACATACACACACACACTCTTAGACACACACACACACTCATAGACACTCACATACATACACACACACACTCTTAGACACTCACACACACACACACACTCATAGACACTCACATACACACACACACACACTCATAGACACTCACATACATACACACACACACTCATAGACACTCACATACACACACACACTCATAGACACTCACATACATACACACACACACTCTTAGACACTCACATACATACACACACACACTCATAGACACTCACATACACACACACACTCATAGACACTCACATACATACGCACACACACTCTTAGACACTCACATACACACACACACACTCATAGACACTCACATACATACACACACACACTCATAGACATTCACATACACACACACACACACTCACTCATAGACACTCACATACATACACACACACACTCATAGACACTCACATACACACACACACTCATAGACACTCACATACATACACACACACACTCTTAGACACTCACATACATACACACACACACTCATAGACACTCACATACACACACACACTCATAGACACTCACATACATACACACACACACTCATGGACACTCACATACATACACACACACACTCATAGACACTCACATACACACACACACTCATAGACACTCACATACACACACACACACACTCTTAGACACTCACATACACACACACTCATAGACACTCACATACACACACACACACTCATAGACACTCACATACATACACACACACACTCTTAGACACTCACATAATACACACACACACTCATAGACACTCACATACACACACACACACTCATAGACACTCACACACATACACACACACACTCATAGACACTCACATACACACACACACACACTCATAGACACTCACATACATACACACACACACTCATAGACACTCACAAACATACACACACACACTCTTAGACACTCACATACACACACACACACACTCATAGACACTCACATACATACACACACACACTCATAGACACTCACATACACACACACACTCATAGACACTCACATACACACACACACTCATAGACACTCACATACACACACACACACTCATAGACACTCACATACATACACACACACACTCATAGAGACACACACACACACACTCATAGACACTCACACACACACACACACTCATAGACACTCACATACACACACACACACACTCATAGACACTCACATACATACACACACACTCATAGACACTCACATACACACACACACACACTTATAGACACTCACATACACACACACACACTCATAGACACTCACATACATACACACACACACTCATAGACACTCACATACACACACACACACTCATAGACACTCACATACATACACACACACACTCATAGACACTCACATACACACACACACTCGTAGACACTCACATACATACACACACTCATTGACACTCACATACACACACACACTCATAGACACTCACATACATACATACACACACACACACTCATAGACACTCACATACACACACACACTCATAGACACTCACATACATACACACACACACTCATAGACACTCACATACACACACATACTCATAGACACTCACACACACACACACACACACACTCATAGACACTCACATACATACACACACACACTCATAGACACTCACATACATACACACACACACTCATAGACACTCACATACACACACACACACTCATAGACACTCACATACATACACACACACACTCATAGACACTCACATACACACACACACTCGTAGACACTCACATACATACACACACTCATTGACACTCACATACACACACACACTCATAGACACTCACATACATACACACACACACTCATAGACACTCACATACACACACACACTCATAGACACTCACATACATACACACACACACTCATAGACACTCACATACATACACACACACACTCATAGACACTCACATACACACACATACTCATAGACACTCACACACACACACACACACACTCATAGACACTCACATACATACACACACACACTCTTAGACACTCACATACATACACACACACACTCATAGACACTCACATACACACACACACACTCATAGACACTCACATACATACACACACACACTCATAGACACTCACATACACACACACACTCATAGACACTCACATACATACACACACACACTCTTAGACACTCACATACATACACACACACACTCATAGACACTCACATACACACACACACTCATAGACACTCACATACATACGCACACACACTCTTAGACACTCACATACACACACACACACTCATAGACACTCACATACATACACACACACACTCATAGACACTCACATACACATACACACTCATAGACACTCACATACACACACACACACTCATAGACACTCACATACATACACACACACAATCTTAGACACTCACATACATACACACACACACTCATAGACACTCACATACACACACACACACTCACTCATAGACACTCACATACATACACACACACACTCATAGACACTCACATACACACACACACTCATAGACACTCACATACATACACACACACACTCTTAGACACTCACATACACACACACACTCATAGACACTCACATACACACACACACACTCATAGACACTCACATACATACACACACACACTCTAAGACACTCACATACATACACACACACACTCATAAACACTCACATACACACACACAGTCATAGACACTCACATACATACACACACACACTCTTAGACACTCACATACACACACACACTCATAGACACTCACATACATACACACACACACTCTGAGACACTCACATACACACACACACTCATAGACACTCACATACATACACACACACACTCTTAGACACTCACATACACACACACACTCATAGACACTCACATACACACACACACTCATAGACACTCACATACACACACACACACACTCATAGACACTCACATACATGCACACACACACTCTTAGACACTCACATACATACACACACACTCATAGACACTCACATACACCCACACACTCATAGACACTCACATACATACACACACACACTCTTAGACACTCACATACATACACACACACACTCATAGACACTCACATACACACACACACTCATAGACACTCACATACATACACACACACACACTCTTAGACACTCACATACATACACACACACACTCATAGACACTCACATACACACACACACACACTCATAGACACTCACATACATACACACACACACTCATAGACACTCACATACATACACACACACACACTCATAGACACTCACATACACACACACACTCATAGACACTCACATACATACACACACACACTCTTAGACACACATACATACACACACACACTCATAGACACTCACATACACACACACACACTCATAGACACTCACATACATACACACACACACTCATAGACACTCACATACATACACACACACACTCATAGACACTCACATACACACACACACACTCATAGACACTCACATACATACACACACACACTCATAGACACTCACATACACACACACACTCATAGACACTCACATACATACACACACACACTCTTAGACACTCACATACATACACACACACACTCATAGACACTCACATACACACACACACTCATAGACACTCACATACATACGCACACACACTCTTAGACACTCACATACACACACACACACTCATAGACACTCACATACATACACACACACACTCATAGACACTCACATACACACACACACTCATAGACACTCACATACACACACACACACACTCATAGACACTCACATACATACACACACACACTCTTAGACACTCACATACATACACACACACACACTCATAGACACTCACATACACACACACACACTCATAGACACTCAAACGTGCGCACTCAGACACTCACAAACACACACACACACACTCATAGACACTCACATACACACACACACTCATAGACACTCACATACATACACACACTCATAGACACTCACATACACACACACACACTCATAGACACTCACATACATACACACACACACTCTTAGACACACACACACACACTCATAGACACTCACACACACACACACACTCATAGACACTCACATACACACACACACTCATAGACACTCACATACACACACACACACACTCATAGACACTCACATACATGCACACACACACTCTTAGACACTCACATACATACACACACACACTCATAGACACTCACATACACCCACACACTCATAGACACTCACATACATACACACACACACTCTTAGACACTCACATACATACACACACACACTCATAGACACTCACATACACACACACACTCATAGACACTCACATACATACACACACACACACTCTTAGACACTCACATACATACACACACACACTCATAGACACTCACATACACACACACACACACTCATAGACACTCACATACACACACACACACACACTCTTAGACACTCACATACACACACACACACACACTCATGGACACACATACATACACACACACACTCACATACATACACACACACTCATAGACACTCACAACACACACACACACACTCATAGACACTCACATACACACACACACTCATAGACACTCACATACATACACACACACACTCATAGACACTCACATACACACACACACACACTCATAGACACTCACATACATACACACACACACTCATAGACACTCACATACACACACACACACACACACATAGACACTCACATACATACACACACACACTCATAGACACTCACATACACACACACACCACACTCATAGACACTCACATACATACACACACACACTCTTAGACACACACACACACACTCATAGACACTCACATACACACACACACACACTCATAGACACTCACATACATACACACACACACTCTTAGACACACACACACACTCATAGACACACACACACACACACACACTCATAGACACTCACATACACACACACACACTCATAGACACTCACATACATACACACACACACTCATAGACACTCACATACACACACACACACACTCATAGACACTCACATACATACACACACACACTCATAGACACTCACATACACACACACACTCATAGACACTCACATACATACACACACACACTCATAGACACTCACATACACACACACACTCATAGACACTCACATACACACACACACACTCATAGACACTCACATACATACACACAGACTCATAGACACTCACATACACACACACACTCATAGACACTCACATACACACACACACACACTCATAGACACTCACATACACACACACACTCATAGACACTCACATACATACACACACACACTCATAGACACTCACATACACACACACACTCATAGACACTCACATACACACACACACACACTCATAGACACTCACATACATACACACACACACTCATAGACACTCACATACACACACACACACACACATAGACACTCACATACATACACACACACACTCATAGACACTCACATACACACACACACACACACTCATAGACACTCACATACATACACACACAGACTCATAGACACTCACATACACACACACACTCATAGACACTCACATACACACACACACACACTCATAGACACTCACATACACACACACACTCATAGACACTCACATACATACACACACACACTCATAGACACTCACATACACACACACACACACACTCATAGACACTCACATACATACACACACACACTCTTAGACACTCACATACATACACACACACACTCATAGACACTCATACACACACACACACTCATAGACACTCACATACATACACACACACACTCATAGACACTCACATACACACACACACTCATAGACACTCACATACATACACACACACACTCATAGACACTCACATACACACACACACACACACTCATAGACACTCACATACATACACACACACACTCATAGACACTCACATACATACACACACACACTCATAGACACTCATACACACACACACACTCATAGACACTCACATACATACACACACACACTCATAGACACTCACATACACACACACACTCATAGACACTCACATACATACACACACACACTCTTAGACACTCACATACATACACACACACACTCATAGACACTCACATACACACACACACACTCATAGACACTCACATACATACACACACACACTCTTAGACACTCACATACACACACACACACTCATAGACACTCACATACATACACACACACACTCATAGACACTCACATACACACACACACTCATAGACACTCACATACACACACACACACACTCATAGACACTCACATACACACACACACACTCATAGACACTCACATACATACACACACACACTCATAGACACTCACATACACACACACACACTCATAGACACTCACATACATACACACACACACTCATAGACACTCACATACACACACACACTCATAGACACTCACATACACACACACACACACTCATAGACACTCACATACACACACACACACTCATAGACACTCACATACATACACACACACACTCATAGACACTCACATACACACACACACACTCATAGACACTCACATACATAGACACACACACTCTTAGACACTCACATACATACACACACACACTCACAGACACTCACATACACACACACACACACTCATAGACACTCAAACGTGCGCACTCAGACACTCACAAACACACACACACACACACTCATAGATACTCACAAACACACACACACTCATAGACACTCACATACACACACACACACACTCTTAGACACTCACATACACACACACACACACACACTCATAGACACTCACATACACAAACACACACACACTCATAGACACTCACATACACACACACACACACACTCATGGACACACATACATACACACACACACTCACATACATACACACACACTCATAGACACTCACAACACACACACACACACTCATAGACACTCACATACACACACACACTCATAGACACTCACATACATACACACACACACTCTTAGACACTCACATACATACACACACACACTCATAGACACTCACATACACACACATACTCATAGACACTCACACACACACACACACACACTCATAGACACTCACATACATACACACACACACTCTTAGACACTCACATACATACACACACACACTCATAGACACTCACATACACACACACACACTCATAGACACTCACATACATACACACACACACTCATAGACACTCACATACACACACACACTCATAGACACTCACATACATACACACACACACTCTTAGACACTCACATACATACACACACACACTCATAGACACTCACATACACACACACACTCATAGACACTCACATACATACGCACACACACTCTTAGACACTCACATACACACACACACACTCATAGACACTCACATACATACACACACACACTCATAGACACTCACATACACATACACACTCATAGACACTCACATACACACACACACACTCATAGACACTCACATACATACACACACACAATCTTAGACACTCACATACATACACACACACACTCATAGACACTCACATACACACACACACACTCACTCATAGACACTCACATACATACACACACACACTCATAGACACTCACATACACACACACACTCATAGACACTCACATACATACACACACACACTCTTAGACACTCACATACACACACACACTCATAGACACTCACATACACACACACACACTCATAGACACTCACATACATACACACACACACTCTAAGACACTCACATACATACACACACACACTCATAAACACTCACATAC
>NW_026868458.1:32500-43514 GCF_020745735.1 Hemiscyllium ocellatum | reverse complement strand
AGTTCAGGCCGAATTTGGTGAATTTCCTATGTCGGGAAGTGGTCCAAACGGGGATGGGAGTGAACCTGACAGCTCATACCGACTTTGAGGCTTCGGGGCCGGGTAGCTCAGCCGGATTTGATCCGGCGGTTCTGCCGACTGCACGCCTTCGAGGGGGGCCTGCCCTCTGAGTTCGGGCCGAATTTGGTGAATTTCCTATGTCGGGAAGTGGTCCAAACGGGGATGGGAGTGAACCTGACAGCTCATACCGACTTTGGGGCTTCCAAGACGGGTAGCTCAGCCGGATTTGATCCGGCGGTTCCGCCGACTGTCACGCCTTCGAGGGGGGACTGTTGTCTAAGTTCAGGCCGAATTTGGTGAATTTCCTAAGTCGGGACGTGGTCCAAACGGGGTTGGGAGTGAACCTAACTGCTCATACCGACTTTGAGGCTTCGGGGCCGGGTAGCACAGTCGTATTTGTCCCGGCGGTTCTGCCGAATGCCTGGCCTTCGAGGGGGGCCTGCCCTCTGAGTTCAGGCCGAATTTGGTGAATTTCCTATGTCGGGAAGTGGTCCAAATGGTGATGGGGTTGAATCTGACAGCTCATACCGACCTTGAGGCTTCCAAGGCGGCTGGCCCGGCCGGATTTGACCCGGCGGTTAGAAAATTTTTCAGTCAGTACAAATCAGTAACCACTGACACTTAGAATATTTTTGAAGTCAGTACAAATCAGTAACCAGCGACACTTAAAATATTTTTTAGTCAGTACAAATCAGTAACCAGCGACACTTAGAATATTTTTGAGTCAGTAGAAGTCAGTAACCAAGTGCATTTTTGAATTGGTTACTGATTTCTCCGTTGAAGTTGGGGCTGCGGTTGGCTTCAGTGAGTGGTGGGGGCTTAATTTTCGCCGAGCGGAGCGTGTCCCGGTAGTGTCTCCGAGGAAGTGGTACCTTTTGAAGGGGGTGTTTCTGAATTTGGGCCCTTTTTGAGTGGCATTGCCGGATGGGTTTTGTCTTGAAGGCTTCCAAATCGGGTAGCTCAGCCGGATTTGACCCGGCGGTTCTACCGACTGTCACGCCTTCGAGGGGGGACTGTTGTATAAGTTCAGGCCGAATTTGGCGAATTTCCTAAGTCGGGAAATGGCCCAAACTGGGATGGGACTGAACCTGACTGCTCATACCGACTTTGAGGCTTCGGGGCCGGGTAGCTCAGCCGGATTTGATCCGGCGGTTCTGCCGACTTCTACGCCTTCGAGGGGGGCCTGTCCTCTGAGTTCAGGCCGAATTTGGTGAATTTCCTAAGTCGGGAAGTGGTCCAAACGGGGATGGGAGTGAACCTGACAGCTCATACCGACTTTGGGGCTTCCAAGCCGGGTAGCTCAGCCGGATTTGATCCGGCGGTTCTACCGACTGTCACGCCTTCGAGGGGGGACTGTTGTATAAGTTCAGGCCGAATTTGGCGAATTTCCTAAGTCGGGAAGTGGTCCAAACGGGGATGGGAGTGAACCTGACAGCTCATACCGACTTTGGGGCTTCCAAGCCGGGTAGCTCAGCCGGATTTGATCCGGCTGTTCTACCGACTGTCACGCCTTCGAGGGGGGACTGTTGTATAAGTTCAGGCCGAATTTGGCGAATTTCCTAAGTCGGGAAGTGGTCCAAACGGGGATGGGAGTGAACCTGACAGCTCATACCGACTTTGAGGCTTCGGGTGCGGGTAGCTCAGCCGGATTTGACCCGGCGATTCTGCCGACTTCCACGCCTTCGAGCGGGGACTGTCCTCTGAGTTCAGGCCGAATTTGGTTAATTTCCTAAGTCGGGAAGTGGTCCAAACGGGGATGGGAGTGCACCTGACAGCTCATACCGACTTTGAGGCTCCAAGCCGGGTAACCCAGCCGGATCTGACCCGGCGATTCCGCCGACTGTCACGCCTTCGAGGGGGGACTGACCTCTGAGTTCCGGCCGAATTTGGTGAATTTCCTAAGTCGGGAAGTGGTCCAAACGGGGATGGGAGTGAACCTGACAGCTCTTACCGACTTTGAGGCTTCGGGGCCGGGTAGCTCAGCCGGATTTGACCCGGCGATTCTGCCGACTTCCACGCCTTCGAGGGGGGCTGTCCTCTGAGTTCAGGCCGAATTTGGTGAATTTCCTAAGTCGGGAAATGGCCCAAACTGGGATGGGACTGAACCTGACTGCTCATACCGACTTTGAGGCTTCGGGGCCGGGTAGCACAGTCGGATTTGACCCGGCGGTTCTGCCGAATGCCTGGCCTTCGAGGGGGGCCTGCCCTCTGAGTTCAGGCCGAATTTGGTGAATTTCCTATGTTGGGAAGTGGTCCAAACGGGGATGGGAGTGGACCTGACAGCTCATACCGACTTTGGGGCTTCCAAGCCGGGTAGCTCAGCCGGATTTGATCCGGCGGTTCCGCCGACTGTCACGCCTTCGAGGGGGGACTCTCCTCTAAGTTCGGGCCGAATTTGGTGAATTTCCTAAGTCGGGAAGTGGTCCAAACGGGGATGGGAGTGAACCTGACAGCTCATACCGACTTTGGGGCTTCCAAGACGGGTAGCTCAGCCGGATTTGATCCGGCGGTTCCGCCGACTGTCACGCCTTCGAGGGGGGACTGTTGTCTAAGTTCAGGCCGAATTTGGTGAATTTCCTAAGTCGGGACGTGGTCCAAACGGGGTTGGGAGTGAACCTAACTGCTCATACCGACTTTGAGGCTTCGGGGCCGGGTAGCACAGTCGTATTTGTCCCGGCGGTTCTGCCGAATGCCTGGCCTTCGAGGGGGGCCTGCCCTCTGAGTTCAGGCCGAATTTGGTGAATTTCCTATGTCGGGAAGTGGTCCAAATGGTGATGGGGTTGAATCTGACAGCTCATACCGACCTTGAGGCTTCCAAGCCGGCTGGCCCGGCCGGATTTGACCCGGCGGTTAGAAAATTTTTCAGTCAGTACAAATCAGTAACCACTGACACTTAGAATATTTTTGAAGCAGTACAAATCAGTAACCACTGACACTTAGAATATTTTTCAGTCAGTACAAATCAGTAACCAGCGACACTTAAAATATTTTTTAGTCAGTACAAATCAGTAACCAGCGACACTTAGAATATTTTTGAGTCAGTAGAAGTCAGTAACCAAGTGCATTTTTGAATTGGTTACTGATTTCTCCGTTGAAGTTGGGGCTGCGGTTGGCTTCAGTTAGTGGTGGGGGCTTAATTTTCGCCGAGCGGAGCGTGTCCCGGTAGTGTCTCCGAGGAAGTGGTACCTTTTGAAGGGGGTGTTTCTGAATTTGGGCCCTTTTTGAGTGGCATTGCCGGATGGGTTTTGTCTTGAAGGCTTCCAAATCGGGTAGCTCAGCCGGATTTGACCCGGCGGTTCTACCGACTGTCACGCCTTCGAGGGGGGACTGTTGTATAAGTTCAGGCCGAATTTGGCGAATTTCCTAAGTCGGGAAATGGCCCAAACTGGGATGGGACTGAACCTGACTGCTCATACCGACTTTGAGGCTTCGGGGCCGGGTAGCTCAGCCGGATTTGATCCGGCAGTTCTTCCGACTTCTACGCCTTCGAGGGGGGCCTGCCCTCTGAGTTCAGGCCGAATGTGGTGAATTTCCTAAGTCGGGAAGTGGTCCAAACGGGGATGGGGGTGAACCTGACAGCTCATACGGACTTTGGGGCTTCCAAGCCGGGTAGCTCAGCCGGATTTGATCCGGCGGTTCTACCGACTGTCACGCCTTCGAGGGGGGTCTGTTGTATAAGTTCAGGCCGAATTTGGCGAATTTCCTAAGTCGGGAAGTGGTCCAAACGGGAATGGGAGTGAACCTGACAGCTCATACCGACTTTGGGGCTTCCAAGCCGGGTAGCTCAGCCGGATTTGATCCGGCGGTTCTGCCGACTTCACGCCTTCGAGGGGGGGCTGTCCTCTGAGTTCAGGCCGAATTTGGTGAATTTCCTAAGTCGGGAAATGGCCCAAACTGGGATGGGACTGAACCTGACTGCTCATACCGACTTTGAGGCTTCGGGGCCGGGTAGCACAGTCGGATTTGACCCGGCGGTTCTGCCGAATGCCTGGCCTTCGAGGGGGGCCTGCCCTCTGAGTTCAGGCCGAATTTGGTGAATTTCCTATGTTGGGAAGTGGTCCAAACGGGGATGGGAGTGGACCTGACAGCTCATACCGACGTTGGGGCTTCCAAGCCGGGTAGCTCAGCCGGATTTGATCCGGCGGTTCCGCCGACTGTCACGCCTTCGAGGGGGGACTCTCCTCTAAGTTCGGGCCGAATTTGGTGAATTTCCTAAGTCGGGAAGTGGTCCAAACGGGGATGGGAGTGAACCTGACAGCTCATACCGACTTTGGGGCTTCCAAGACGGGTAGCTCAGCCGGATTTGATCCGGCGGTTCCGCCGACTGTCACGCCTTCGAGGGGGGACTGTTGTCTAAGTTCAGGCCGAATTTGGTGAATTTCCTAAGTCGGGACGTGGTCCAAACGGGGTTGGGAGTGAACCTAACTGCTCATACCGACTTTGAGGCTTCGGGGCCGGGTAGCACAGTCGTATTTGTCCCGGCGGTTCTGCCGAATGCCTGGCCTTCGAGGGGGGCCTGCCCTCTGAGTTCAGGCCGAATTTGGTGAATTTCCTATGTCGGGAAGTGGTCCAAATGGTGATGGGGTTGAATCTGACAGCTCATACCGACCTTGAGGCTTCCAAGCCGGCTGGCCCGGCCGGATTTGACCCGGCGGTTAGAAAATTTTTCAGTCAGTACAAATCAGTAACCACTGACACTTAGAATATTTTTGAAGCAGTACAAATCAGTAACCACTGACACTTAGAATATTTTTCAGTCAGTACAAATCAGTTACCAGCGACACTTAAAATATTTTTTAGTCAGTACAAATCAGTAACACCAGCGACACTTAGAATATTTTTGAGTCAGTAGAAGTCAGTAACCAAGTGCATTTTTGAATTGGTTACTGATTTCTCCGTTGAAGTTGGGGCTGCGGTTGGCTTCAGTTAGTGGTGGGGGCTTAATTTTCGCCGAGCGGAGCGTGTCCCGGTAGTGTCTCCGAGGAAGTGGTACCTTTTGAAGGGGGTGTTTCTGAATTTGGGCCCTTTTTGAGTGGCATTGCCGGATGGGTTTTGTCTTGAAGGCTTCCAAATCGGGTAGCTCAGCCGGATTTGACCCGGCGGTTCTACCGACTGTCACGCCTTCGAGGGGGGACTGTTGTATAAGTTCAGGCCGAATTTGGCGAATTTCCTAAGTCGGGAAATGGCCCAAACTGGGATGGGACTGAACCTGACTGCTCATACCGACTTTGAGGCTTCGGGGCCGTGTAGCTCAGCCGGATTTGATCCGGCGGTTCTGCCGACTTCTACGCCTTCGAGGGGGGCCTGTCCTCTGAGTTCAGGCCGAATTTGTGAATTTCCTAAGTCGGGAAGTGGTCCAAACGGGGATGGGAGTGAACCTGACAGCTCATACCGACTTTGGGGCTTCCAAGCCGGGTAGCTCAGCCGGATTTGATCCGGCGGTTCTACCGACTGTCACGCCTTCGAGGGGGGACTGTTGTCTAAGTTCAGGGCCGAATTTGGTGAATTTCCTAAGTCGGGACGTGGTCCAAACGGGGTTGGGAGTGAACCTAACTGCTCATACCGACTTTGAGGCTTCGGGGCCGCGTAGCACAGTCGTATTTGTCCCGGCGGTTCTGCCGAATGCCTGGCCTTCGAGGGGGGCCTGCCCTCTGAGTTCAGGCCGAATTTGGTGAATTTCCTAAGTCGGGAAGTGGTCCAAATGGTGATGGGGTTGAATCTGACAGCTCATACCGACCTTGAGGCTTCCAAGCCGGCTGGCCCGGCCGGATTTGACCCGGCGGTTAGAAAATTTTTCAGTCAGTACAAATCAGTAACCACTGACACTTAGAAGATTTTTGAAGCAGTACAAATCAGTAACCACTGACACTTAGAATATTTTTCAGTCAGTACAAATCAGTAACCAGCGACACTTAAAATATTTTTTAGTCAGTACAAATCAGTAACCAGCGACACTTAGAATATTTTTGAGTCAGTAGAAGTCAGTAACCAAGTGCATTTTTGAATTGGTTACTGATTTCTCCGTTGAAGTTGGGGCTGCGGTTGGCTTCAGTTAGTGGTGGGGGCTTAATTTTCGCCGAGCGGAGCGTGTCCCGGTAGTGTCTCCGAGCAAGTGGTACCTTTTGAAGTGTGTGTTTCTGAATTTGGGTCCTTTTTGAGTGGCATTGCCGGATGGGTTTTGTCTTGAAGGCTTCCAAATCGGGTAGCTCAGCCGGATTTGACCCGGCGGTTCTACCGACTGTCACGCCTTCGAGGGGGGACTGTTGTATAAGTTCAGGCCGAATTTGGCGAATTTCCTAAGTCGGGAAATGGCCCAAACTGGGATGGGACTGAACCTGACTGCTCATACCGACTTTGAGGCTTCGGGGCCGGGTAGCTCAGCCGGATTTGATCCGGCGGTTCTTCCGACTTCTACGCCTTCGAGGGGGGCCTGTCCTCTGAGTTCAGGCCGAATGTGGTGAATTTCCTAAGTCGGGAAGTGGTCCAAACGGGGATGGGGGTGAACCTGACAGCTCATACGGACTTTGGGGCTTCCAAGGCGGGTAGCTCAGCCGGATTTGATCCGGCGGTTCTACCGACTGTCACGCCTTCGAGGGGGGTCTGTTGTATAAGTTCAGGCCGAATTTGGCGAATTTCCTAAGTCGGGAAGTGGTCCAAACGGGGATGGGACTGAACCTGACAGCTCATACCGACTTTGAGGCTTCAAGCCGGGTAGCTCAGCCGGATTTGATCCGGCGGTTCTACCGACTGTCACGCCTTCGAGGGGGGGCTGTCCTCTGAGTTCAGGCCGAATTTGGTGAATTTCCGAAGTCGGGAAATGGCCCAAACTGGGATGGGACTGAACCTGACTGCTCATACCGACTTTGAGGCTTCGGGGCCGGGTAGCACAGTCGGATTTGACCCGGCGGTTCTGCCGAATGCCTGGCCTTCGAGGGGGGCCTGCCCTCTGAGTTCAGGCCGAATTTGGTGAATTTCCTATGTTGGGAATTGGTCCAAACGGGGATGGAAGTGGACCTGACAGCTCATACCGACTTTGGTGCTTCCAAGCCGGGTAGCTCAGCCGGATTTGATCCGGCGGTTCCGCCGACTGTCACGCCTTCGAGGGGGGACTCTCCTCTAAGTTCGGGCCGAATTTGGTGAATTTCCTAAGTCGGGAAGTGGTCCAAACGGGGATGGGAGTGAACCTGACAGCTCATACCGACTTTGGGGCTTCCAAGACGGGTAGCTAAGCCGGATTTGATCCAGCGGTTCCGCCGACTGTCACGCCTTCGAGGGGGGACTGTTGTCTAAGTTCAGGCCGAATTTGGTGAATTACCTAAGTCGGGACGTGGTCCAAACGGGGTTGGGAGTGAACCTAACTGCTCATACCGACTTTGAGGATTCGGGGCCGGGTAGCACAGTCGTATTTGTCCCGGCGGTTCTGCCGAATGCCTGGCCTTCGAGGGGGGCCTGCCCTCTGCGTTCAGGCCGAATTTGGTGAATTTCCTATGTCGGGAAGTGGTCCAAATGGTGTTGGGGTTGAATCTGACAGCTCATACCGACCTTGAGGCTTCCAAGCCGGCTGGCCCGGCCGGATTTGACCCGGCGGTTAGAAAATTTTTCAGTCAGTACAAATCAGTAACCACTGACACTTAGAATATTTTTGAAGCAGTACAAATCAGTAACCACTGACACTTAGAATATTTTTCAGTCAGTACAAATCAGTAACCAGCGACACTTAAAATATTTTTTAGTCAGTACAAAGCAGTAACCACTGACACTTAGAATATTTTTGAGTCAGTAGAAGTCAGTAACCAAGTGCATTTTTGAATTGGTTACTGATTTCTCCGTTGAAGTTGGGGCTGCGGTTGGCTTCAGTTAGTGGTGGGGGCTTAATTTTCGCCGAGCGGAGCGTGTCCCGGTAGTGTCTCCGAGGAAGTGGTACCTTTTGAAGGGGGTGTTTCTGAATTTG
Source organism: Hemiscyllium ocellatum (assembly GCF_020745735.1). Taxonomy (NCBI): domain Eukaryota; kingdom Metazoa; phylum Chordata; class Chondrichthyes; order Orectolobiformes; family Hemiscylliidae; genus Hemiscyllium; species Hemiscyllium ocellatum. Next base: position 35,503 of record NW_026868458.1, on the reverse strand, counting down.
GGCCCTTTTTGAGTGGCATTGCCGGATGGGTTTTGTCTTGAAGGCTTCCAAATCGGGTAGCTCAGCTGGATTTGACCCGGCGGTTCTACCGACTGTCACGCCTTCGAGGGGGGACTGTTGTATAAGTTCAGGCCGAATTTGGCGAATTTTCTAAGTCGGGAAATGGCCCAAACTGGGATGGGACTGAACCTGACTGCTCATACCGACTTTGAGGCTTCGGGGCCGTGTAGCTCAGCCGGATTTGATCCGGCGGTTCTGCCGACTTCTACGCCTTCGAGGGGGGCCTGTCCTCTGAGTTCAGGCCGAATTTGGTGAATTTCCTAAGTCGGGAAGTGGTCCAAACGGGGATGGGAGTGAACCTGACAGCTCATACCGACTTTGGGGCTTCCAAGCCGGGGAGCTCAGCCGGATTTGATCCGGCGGTTCTACCGACTGTCACGCCTTCGAGGAGGGACTGTTGTATAAGTTCAGGCCGAATTTGGCGAATTTCCTAAGTCGGGAAGTGTTCCAAACGGGGATGGGACTGAACCTGACAGCTCATACCGACTTTGGGGCTTCCAAGCCGGGTAGCTCAGTCGGATTTGATCCGGCGGTTCTACCGACTGTCACGCCTTCGAGGGGGGACTGTTGTATAAGTTCAGGCCGAAGTTGGCGAATTTCCTAAGTCGGGAAGTGGTCCAAACGGGGATGGGAGTGAACCTGACAGCTCATACCGACTTTGAGGCTTCGGGTGCGGGTAGCTCAGCCGGATTTGACCCGGCGATTCTGCCGACTTCCACGCCTTCGAGCGGGGACTGTCCTCTGAGTTCAGGCCGAATTTGGTGAATTTCCTAAGTCGGGAAGTGGTCCAAACGGGGATGGGAGTGCACCTGACAGCTCATACCGACTTAGAGGCTTCCAAGCCGGGTAGCTCAGCCGGATTTGATCCGGCGGTTCCGCCGACTGTCACGCCTTCGAGGGGGGTCTCTCCTCTAAGTTCGGGCCGAATTTGGCGAATTTCCTAAGTCGGGAAGTGGTCCAAACGGGGATGGGAGTGAACCTGACAGCTCATACCGACTTTGGGGCTTCCAAGACGGGTAGCTAAGCCGGATTTGATCCGGCGGTTCTGCCGACATCTACGCCTTCGAGGGGGGCCTGTTGTATAAGTTCAGGCCGAAATTGGCGAATTTCCTAAGTCGGGAAGTGGTCCAAACGGGGATGGGAGTGAACCTGACAGCTCATACCGACTTTGAGGCTTCGGGTGCGGGTAGCTCAGCCGGATTTGACCCGGCGATTCTGCCGACTTCCACGCCTTCGAGCGGGGACTGTCCTCTGAGTTCAGGCCGAATTTGGTTAATTTCCTAAGTCGGGAAGTGGTCCAAACGGGGATGGGAGTGCACCTGACAGCTCATACCGACTTTGAGGCTTCCAAGCCGGGTCACCCAGCCGGATCTGACCCGGCGATTCCGCCGACTCTCACGCCTTCGTGGGGGGACTGTCCTCTGAGTTCTGGCCGAATTTGGTGAATTTCCTAAGTCGGGAAGTGGTCCAAACGGGGATGGGAGTGAACCTGACCGCTCATACCGACTTTGAGGCTTCAGGGCCGGGTAGCTCAGCCGGATTTGACCCGGCGATTCTGCCGACTTCCACGCCTTGGAGGGGGTCTGTCCTCTGAGTTCAGGCCGAATTTGGTGAATTTCCTAAGTCGAGAAGTGGTCCAAACGGGGATGGGAGTGAACCTGACAGCTCATACCGACTTGGGGCTTCCAAGCCGGGTAGCTCAGCCGGATTTGATCCGGCGGTTCTACCGACTGTCACGCCTTCGAGGGGGGACTGTTGTATAAGTTCAGGCAGAATTTGGCGAATTTCCTAAGTCGGGAAGTGGTCCAAACGGGGATGGGAGTGAACCTGACAGCTCATACCGACTTTGGGGCTTCCAAGCCGGGTAGCTCAGCCGGATTTGATCCGGCGGTTCTACCGACTGTCACGCCTTCGAGGGGGGACTGTTGTATACGTTCAGGCCGAATTTGGCGAATTTCCTAAGTCGGGAAGTGGTCCAAACGGGGATGGGAGTGAACCTGACAGCTCATACCGACTTTGGGGCTTCCAAGCCGGGTAGCTCAGCCGGATTTGATCCGGCGGTTCTACCGACAGTCACGCCTTCGAGGGGGGTCTGTTGTATAAGTTCAGGCCGAATTTGGCGAATTTCCTAAGTCGGGAAGTGGTCCAAACGGGGATGGGACTGAACCTGACAGCTCATACCGACTTTGGGGCTTCCATGCCGGGTAGCTCAGCCGGATTTGATCCGGCGGTTCTACCGACTGTCACGCCTTCGAGGGGGGGCTGTCCTCTGAGTTCAGGCCGAATTTGGTGAATTTCCTAAGTCGGGAAATGGCCCAAACTGGGATGGGACTGAACCTGACTGCTCATACCGACTTTGAGGCTTCGGGGCCCGGTAGCACAGTCGGATTTGACCCGGCGGTTCTGCCGAATGCCTGGCCTTCGAGGGGGGCCTGCCCTCTGAGTTCAGGCCGAATTCGGTGAATTTCCTATGTTGGGAATGGGTCCAAACGGGGATGGGAGTGGACCTGACAGCTCATACCGACGTTGGGGACTCCAAGCCGGGTAGCTCAGCCGGATTTGATCCGGCGGTTCCGCCGACTGACACGCCTTCGAGGGGGGACTCTCCTCTAAGTTCGGCCCGAATTTGGTGAATTTCCTAAGTCGGGAAGTGGTCCAAACGGGGATGGGAGTGAACCTGACAGCTCATACCGACTTTGGGGCTTCCAAGACGGGTAGCTAAGCCGGATTTGATCCAGCGGTTCCGCCGACTGTCACGCCTTCGAGGGGGGACTGTTGTCTAAGTTCAGGCCGAATTTGGTGAATTTCCTAATTCGGGACGTGGTCCAAACGGGGTTGGGAGTGAACCTAACTGCTCATACCGACTTTGAGGATTCGGGGCCGGGTAGCACAGTCGTATTTGTCCCGGCGGTTCTGCCGAATGCCTGGCCTTCGAGGGGGGCC
>NW_026868458.1:10000-27500 GCF_020745735.1 Hemiscyllium ocellatum | reverse complement strand
GGTTAGGGTTAGGGTTAGGGTTAGGGTTAGGGTTAGGGTTAGGGTTAGGGTTAGGGTTAGGGTTAGGGTTAGGGTTAGGGTTAGGGTTAGGGTTAGGGTTAGGGTTAGGGTTAGGGTTAGGGTTAGGGTTAGGGTTAGGGTTAGGGTTAGGGTTAGGGTTAGGGTTAGGGTTAGGGTTAGGGTTAGGGTTAGGGTTAGGGTTAGGGTTAGGGTTAGGGTTAGGGTTAGGGTTAGGGTTAGGGTTAGGGTTAGGGTTAGGGTTAGGGTTAGGGTTAGGGTTAGGGTTAGGGTTAGGGTTAGGGTTAGGGTTAGGGTTAGGGTTAGGGTTAGGGTTAGGGTTAGGGTTAGGGTTAGGGTTAGGGTTAGGGTTAGGGTTAGGGTTAGGGTTAGGGTTAGGGTTAGGGTTAGGGTTAGGGTTAGGGTTAGGGTTAGGGTTAGGGTTAGGGTTAGGGTTAGGGTTAGGGTTAGGGTTAGGGTTAGGGTTAGGGTTAGGGTTAGGGTTAGGGTTAGGGTTAGGGTTAGGGTTAGGGTTAGGGTTAGGGTTAGGGTTAGGGTTAGGGTTAGGGTTAGGGTTAGGGTTAGGGTTAGGGTTAGGGTTAGGGTTAGGGTTAGGGTTAGGGTTAGGGTTAGGGTTATTAGGGTTAGGGTTAGGGTTAGGGTTAGGGTTAGGGTTAGGGTTAGGGTTAGGGTTAGGGTTAGGGTTAGGGTTAGGGTTAGGGTTAGGGTTAGGGTTAGGGTTAGGGTTAGGGTTAGGGTTAGGGTTAGGGTTAGGGTTAGGGTTAGGGTTAGGGTTAGGGTTAGGGTTAGGGTTAGGGTTAGGGTTAGGGTTAGGGTTAGGGTTAGGGTTAGGGTTAGGGTTAGGGTTAGGGTTAGGGTTAGGGTTAGGGTTAGGGTTAGGGTTAGGGTTAGGGTTAGGGTTAGGGTTAGGGTTAGGGTTAGGGTTAGGGTTAGGGTTAGGGTTAGGGTTAGGGTTAGGGTTAGGGTTAGGGTTAGGGTTAGGGTTAGGGTTAGGGTTAGGGTTAGGGTTAGGGTTAGGGTTAGGGTTAGGGTTAGGGTTAGGGTTAGGGTTAGGGTTAGGGTTAGGGTTAGGGTTAGGGTTAGGGTTAGGGTTAGGGTTAGGGTTAGGGTTAGGGTTAGGGTTAGGGTTAGGGTTAGGGTTAGGGTTAGGGTTAGGGTTAGGGTTAGGGTTAGGGTTAGGGTTAGGGTTAGGGTTAGGGTTAGGGTTAGGGTTAGGGTTAGGGTTAGGGTTAGGGTTAGGGTTAGGGTTAGGGTTAGGGTTAGGGTTAGGGTTAGGGTTAGGGTTAGGGTTAGGGTTAGGGTTAGGGTTAGGGTTAGGGTTAGGGTTAGGGTTAGGGTTAGGGTTAGGGTTAGGGTTAGGGTTAGGGTTAGGGTTAGGGTTAGGGTTAGGGTTAGGGTTAGGGTTAGGGTTAGGGTTAGGGTTAGGGTTAGGGTTAGGGTTAGGGTTAGGGTTAGGGTTAGGGTTAGGGTTAGGGTTAGGGTTAGGGTTAGGGTTAGGGTTAGGGTTAGGGTTAGGGTTAGGGTTAGGGTTAGGGTTAGGGTTAGGGTTAGGGTTAGGGTTAGGGTTAGGGTTAGGGTTAGGGTTAGGGTTAGGGTTAGGGTTAGGGTTAGGGTTAGGGTTAGGGTTAGGGTTAGGGTTAGGGTTAGGGTTAGGGTTAGGGTTAGGGTTAGGGTTAGGGTTAGGGTTAGGGTTAGGGTTAGGGTTAGGGTTAGGGTTAGGGTTAGGGTTAGGGTTAGGGTTAGGGTTAGGGTTAGGGTTAGGGTTAGGGTTAGGGTTAGGGTTAGGGTTAGGGTTAGGGTTAGGGTTAGGGTTAGGGTTAGGGTTAGGGTTAGGGTTAGGGTTAGGGTTAGGGTTAGGGTTAGGGTTAGGGTTAGGGTTAGGGTTAGGGTTAGGGTTAGGGTTAGGGTTAGGGTTAGGGTTAGGGTTAGGGTTAGGGTTAGGGTTAGGGTTAGGGTTAGGGTTAGGGTTAGGGTTAGGGTTAGGGTTAGGGTTAGGGTTAGGGTTAGGGTTAGGGTTAGGGTTAGGGTTAGGGTTAGGGTTAGGGTTAGGGTTAGGGTTAGGGTTAGGGTTAGGGTTAGGGTTAGGGTTAGGGTTAGGGTTAGGGTTAGGGTTAGGGTTAGGGTTAGGGTTAGGGTTAGGGTTAGGGTTAGGGTTAGGGTTAGGGTTAGGGTTAGGGTTAGGGTTAGGGTTAGGGTTAGGGTTAGGGTTAGGGTTAGGGTTAGGGTTAGGGTTAGGGTTAGGGTTAGGGTTAGGGTTAGGGTTAGGGTTAGGGTTAGGGGTAGGGTTAGGGTTAGGGTTAGGGTTAGGGTTAGGGTTAGGGTTAGGGTTAGGGTTAGGGTTAGGGTTAGGGTTAGGGTTAGGGTTAGGGTTAGGGTTAGGGTTAGGGTTAGGGTTAGGGTTAGGGTTAGGGTTAGGGTTAGGGTTAGGGTTAGGGTTAGGGTTAGGGTTAGGGTTAGGGTTAGGGTTAGGGTTAGGGTTAGGGTTAGGGTTAGGGTTAGGGTTAGGGTTAGGGTTAGGGTTAGGGTTAGGGTTAGGGTTAGGGTTAGGGTTAGGGTTAGGGTTAGGGTTAGGGTTAGGGTTAGGGTTAGGGTTAGGGTTAGGGTTAGGGTTAGGGTTAGGGTTAGGGTTAGGGTTAGGGTTAGGGTTAGGGTTAGGGTTAGGGTTAGGGTTAGGGTTAGGGTTAGGGTTAGGGTTAGGGTTAGGGTTAGGGTTAGGGTTAGGGTTAGGGTTAGGGTTAGGGTTAGGGTTAGGGTTAGGGTTAGGGTTAGGGTTAGGGTTAGGGTTAGGGTTAGGGTTAGGGTTAGGGTTAGGGTTAGGGTTAGGGTTAGGGTTAGGGTTAGGGTTAGGGTTAGGGTTAGGGTTAGGGTTAGGGTTAGGGTTAGGGTTAGGGTTAGGGTTAGGGTTAGGGTTAGGGTTAGGGTTAGGGTTAGGGTTAGGGTTAGGGTTAGGGTTAGGGTTAGGGTTAGGGTTAGGGTTAGGGTTAGGGTTAGGGTTAGGGTTAGGGTTAGGGTTAGGGTTAGGGTTAGGGTTAGGGTTAGGGTTAGGGTTAGGGTTAGGGTTAGGGTTAGGGTTAGGGTTAGGGTTAGGGTTAGGGTTAGGGTTAGGGTTAGGGTTAGGGTTAGGGTTAGGGTTAGGGTTAGGGTTAGGGTTAGGGTTAGGGTTAGGGTTAGGGTTAGGGTTAGGGTTAGGGTTAGGGTTAGGGTTAGGGTTAGGGTTAGGGTTAGGGTTAGGGTTAGGGTTAGGGTTAGGGTTAGGGTTAGGGTTAGGGTTAGGGTTAGGGTTAGGGTTAGGGTTAGGGTTAGGGTTAGGGTTAGGGTTAGGGTTAGGGTTAGGGTTAGGGTTAGGGTTAGGGTTAGGGTTAGGGTTAGGGTTAGGGTTAGGGTTAGGGTTAGGGTTAGGGTTAGGGTTAGGGTTAGGGTTAGGGTTAGGGTTAGGGTTAGGGTTAGGGTTAGGGTTAGGGTTAGGGTTAGGGTTAGGGTTAGGGTTAGGGTTAGGGTTAGGGTTAGGGTTAGGGTTAGGGTTAGGGTTAGGGTTAGGGTTAGGGTTAGGGTTAGGGTTAGGGTTAGGGTTAGGGTTAGGGTTAGGGTTAGGGTTAGGGTTAGGGTTAGGGTTAGGGTTAGGGTTAGGGTTAGGGTTAGGGTTAGGGTTAGGGTTAGGGTTAGGGTTAGGGTTAGGGTTAGGGTTAGGGTTAGGGTTAGGGTTAGGGTTAGGGTTAGGGTTAGGGTTAGGGTTAGGGTTAGGGTTAGGGTTAGGGTTAGGGTTAGGGTTAGGGTTAGGGTTAGGGTTAGGGTTAGGGTTAGGGTTAGGGTTAGGGTTAGGGTTAGGGTTAGGGTTAGGGTTAGGGTTAGGGTTAGGGTTAGGGTTAGGGTTAGGGTTAGGGTTAGGGTTAGGGTTAGGGTTAGGGTTAGGGTTAGGGTTAGGGTTAGGGTTAGGGTTAGGGTTAGGGTTAGGGTTAGGGTTAGGGTTAGGGTTAGGGTTAGGGTTAGGGTTAGGGTTAGGGTTAGGGTTAGGGTTAGGGTTAGGGTTAGGGTTAGGGTTAGGGTTAGGGTTAGGGTTAGGGTTAGGGTTAGGGTTAGGGTTAGGGTTAGGGTTAGGGTTAGGGTTAGGGTTAGGGTTAGGGTTAGGGTTAGGGTTAGGGTTAGGGTTAGGGTTAGGGTTAGGGTTAGGGTTAGGGTTAGGGTTAGGGTTAGGGTTAGGGTTAGGGTTAGGGTTAGGGTTAGGGTTAGGGTTAGGGTTAGGGTTAGGGTTAGGGTTAGGGTTAGGGTTAGGGTTAGGGTTAGGGTTAGGGTTAGGGTTAGGGTTAGGGTTAGGGTTAGGGTTAGGGTTAGGGTTAGGGTTAGGGTTAGGGTTAGGGTTAGGGTTAGGGTTAGGGTTAGGGTTAGGGTTAGGGTTAGGGTTAGGGTTAGGGTTAGGGTTAGGGTTAGGGTTAGGGTTAGGGTTAGGGTTAGGGTTAGGGTTAGGGTTAGGGTTAGGGTTAGGGTTAGGGTTAGGGTTAGGGTTAGGGTTAGGGTTAGGGTTAGGGTTAGGGTTAGGGTTAGGGTTAGGGTTAGGGTTAGGGTTAGGGTTAGGGTTAGGGTTAGGGTTAGGGTTAGGGTTAGGGTTAGGGTTAGGGTTAGGGTTAGGGTTAGGGTTAGGGTTAGGGTTAGGGTTAGGGTTAGGGTTAGGGTTAGGGTTAGGGTTAGGGTTAGGGTTAGGGTTAGGGTTAGGGTTAGGGTTAGGGTTAGGGTTAGGGTTAGGGTTAGGGTTAGGGTTAGGGTTAGGGTTAGGGTTAGGGTTAGGGTTAGGGTTAGGGTTAGGGTTAGGGTTAGGGTTAGGGTTAGGGTTAGGGTTAGGGTTAGGGTTAGGGTTAGGGTTAGGGTTAGGGTTAGGGTTAGGGTTAGGGTTAGGGTTAGGGTTAGGGTTAGGGTTAGGGTTAGGGTTAGGGTTAGGGTTAGGGTTAGGGTTAGGGTTAGGGTTAGGGTTAGGGTTAGGGTTAGGGTTAGGGTTAGGGTTAGGGTTAGGGTTAGGGTTAGGGTTAGGGTTAGGGTTAGGGTTAGGGTTAGGGTTAGGGTTAGGGTTAGGGTTAGGGTTAGGGTTAGGGTTAGGGTTAGGGTTAGGGTTAGGGTTAGGGTTAGGGTTAGGGTTAGGGTTAGGGTTAGGGTTAGGGTTAGGGTTAGGGTTAGGGTTAGGGTTAGGGTTAGGGTTAGGGTTAGGGTTAGGGTTAGGGTTAGGGTTAGGGTTAGGGTTAGGGTTAGGGTTAGGGTTAGGGTTAGGGTTAGGGTTAGGGTTAGGGTTAGGGTTAGGGTTAGGGTTAGGGTTAGGGTTAGGGTTAGGGTTAGGGTTAGGGTTAGGGTTAGGGTTAGGGTTAGGGTTAGGGTTAGGGTTAGGGTTAGGGTTAGGGTTAGGGTTAGGGTTAGGGTTAGGGTTAGGGTTAGGGTTAGGGTTAGGGTTAGGGTTAGGGTTAGGGTTAGGGTTAGGGTTAGGGTTAGGGTTAGGGTTAGGGTTAGGGTTAGGGTTAGGGTTAGGGTTAGGGTTAGGGTTAGGGTTAGGGTTAGGGTTAGGGTTAGGGTTAGGGTTAGGGTTAGGGTTAGGGTTAGGGTTAGGGTTAGGGTTAGGGTTAGGGTTAGGGTTAGGGTTAGGGTTAGGGTTAGGGTTAGGGTTAGGGTTAGGGTTAGGGTTAGGGTTAGGGTTAGGGTTAGGGTTAGGGTTAGGGTTAGGGTTAGGGTTAGGGTTAGGGTTAGGGTTAGGGTTAGGGTTAGGGTTAGGGTTAGGGTTAGGGTTAGGGTTAGGGTTAGGGTTAGGGTTAGGGTTAGGGTTAGGGTTAGGGTTAGGGTTAGGGTTAGGGTTAGGGTTAGGGTTAGGGTTAGGGTTAGGGTTAGGGTTAGGGTTAGGGTTAGGGTTAGGGTTAGGGTTAGGGTTAGGGTTAGGGTTAGGGTTAGGGTTAGGGTTAGGGTTAGGGTTAGGGTTAGGGTTAGGGTTAGGGTTAGGGTTAGGGTTAGGGTTAGGGTTAGGGTTAGGGTTAGGGTTAGGGTTAGGGTTAGGGTTAGGGTTAGGGTTAGGGTTAGGGTTAGGGTTAGGGTTAGGGTTAGGGTTAGGGTTAGGGTTAGGGTTAGGGTTAGGGTTAGGGTTAGGGTTAGGGTTAGGGTTAGGGTTAGGGTTAGGGTTAGGGTTAGGGTTAGGGTTAGGGTTAGGGTTAGGGTTAGGGTTAGGGTTAGGGTTAGGGTTAGGGTTAGGGTTAGGGTTAGGGTTAGGGTTAGGGTTAGGGTTAGGGTTAGGGTTAGGGTTAGGGTTAGGGTTAGGGTTAGGGTTAGGGTTAGGGTTAGGGTTAGGGTTAGGGTTAGGGTTAGGGTTAGGGTTAGGGTTAGGGTTAGGGTTAGGGTTAGGGTTAGGGTTAGGGTTAGGGTTAGGGTTAGGGTTAGGGTTAGGGTTAGGGTTAGGGTTAGGGTTAGGGTTAGGGTTAGGGTTAGGGTTAGGGTTAGGGTTAGGGTTAGGGTTAGGGTTAGGGTTAGGGTTAGGGTTAGGGTTAGGGTTAGGGTTAGGGTTAGGGTTAGGGTTAGGGTTAGGGTTAGGGTTAGGGTTAGGGTTAGGGTTAGGGTTAGGGTTAGGGTTAGGGTTAGGGTTAGGGTTAGGGTTAGGGTTAGGGTTAGGGTTAGGGTTAGGGTTAGGGTTAGGGTTAGGGTTAGGGTTAGGGTTAGGGTTAGGGTTAGGGTTAGGGTTAGGGTTAGGGTTAGGGTTAGGGTTAGGGTTAGGGTTAGGGTTAGGGTTAGGGTTAGGGTTAGGGTTAGGGTTAGGGTTAGGGTTAGGGTTAGGGTTAGGGTTAGGGTTAGGGTTAGGGTTAGGGTTAGGGTTAGGGTTAGGGTTAGGGTTAGGGTTAGGGTTAGGGTTAGGGTTAGGGTTAGGGTTAGGGTTAGGGTTAGGGTTAGGGTTAGGGTTAGGGTTAGGGTTAGGGTTAGGGTTAGGGTTAGGGTTAGGGTTAGGGTTAGGGTTAGGGTTAGGGTTAGGGTTAGGGTTAGGGTTAGGGTTAGGGTTAGGGTTAGGGTTAGGGTTAGGGTTAGGGTTAGGGTTAGGGTTAGGGTTAGGGTTAGGGTTAGGGTTAGGGTTAGGGTTAGGGTTAGGGTTAGGGTTAGGGTTAGGGTTAGGGTTAGGGTTAGGGTTAGGGTTAGGGTTAGGGTTAGGGTTAGGGTTAGGGTTAGGGTTAGGGTTAGGGTTAGGGTTAGGGTTAGGGTTAGGGTTAGGGTTAGGGTTAGGGTTAGGGTTAGGGTTAGGGTTAGGGTTAGGGTTAGGGTTAGGGTTAGGGTTAGGGTTAGGGTTAGGGTTAGGGTTAGGGTTAGGGTTAGGGTTAGGGTTAGGGTTAGGGTTAGGGTTAGGGTTAGGGTTAGGGTTAGGGTTAGGGTTAGGGTTAGGGTTAGGGTTAGGGTTAGGGTTAGGGTTAGGGTTAGGGTTAGGGTTAGGGTTAGGGTTAGGGTTAGGGTTAGGGTTAGGGTTAGGGTTAGGGTTAGGGTTAGGGTTAGGGTTAGGGTTAGGGTTAGGGTTAGGGTTAGGGTTAGGGTTAGGGTTAGGGTTAGGGTTAGGGTTAGGGTTAGGGTTAGGGTTAGGGTTAGGGTTAGGGTTAGGGTTAGGGTTAGGGTTAGGGTTAGGGTTAGGGTTAGGGTTAGGGTTAGGGTTAGGGTTAGGGTTAGGGTTAGGGTTAGGGTTAGGGTTAGGGTTAGGGTTAGGGTTAGGGTTAGGGTTAGGGTTAGGGTTAGGGTTAGGGTTAGGGTTAGGGTTAGGGTTAGGGTTAGGGTTAGGGTTAGGGTTAGGGTTAGGGTTAGGGTTAGGGTTAGGGTTAGGGTTAGGGTTAGGGTTAGGGTTAGGGTTAGGGTTAGGGTTAGGGTTAGGGTTAGGGTTAGGGTTAGGGTTAGGGTTAGGGTTAGGGTTAGGGTTAGGGTTAGGGTTAGGGTTAGGGTTAGGGTTAGGGTTAGGGTTAGGGTTAGGGTTAGGGTTAGGGTTAGGGTTAGGGTTAGGGTTAGGGTTAGGGTTAGGGTTAGGGTTAGGGTTAGGGTTAGGGTTAGGGTTAGGGTTAGGGTTAGGGTTAGGGTTAGGGTTAGGGTTAGGGTTAGGGTTAGGGTTAGGGTTAGGGTTAGGGTTAGGGTTAGGGTTAGGGTTAGGGTTAGGGTTAGGGTTAGGGTTAGGGTTAGGGTTAGGGTTAGGGTTAGGGTTAGGGTTAGGGTTAGGGTTAGGGTTAGGGTTAGGGTTAGGGTTAGGGTTAGGGTTAGGGTTAGGGTTAGGGTTAGGGTTAGGGTTAGGGTTAGGGTTAGGGTTAGGGTTAGGGTTAGGGTTAGGGTTAGGGTTAGGGTTAGGGTTAGGGTTAGGGTTAGGGTTAGGGTTAGGGTTAGGGTTAGGGTTAGGGTTAGGGTTAGGGTTAGGGTTAGGGTTAGGGTTAGGGTTAGGGTTAGGGTTAGGGTTAGGGTTAGGGTTAGGGTTAGGGTTAGGGTTAGGGTTAGGGTTAGGGTTAGGGTTAGGGTTAGGGTTAGGGTTAGGGTTAGGGTTAGGGTTAGGGTTAGGGTTAGGGTTAGGGTTAGGGTTAGGGTTAGGGTTAGGGTTAGGGTTAGGGTTAGGGTTAGGGTTAGGGTTAGGGTTAGGGTTAGGGTTAGGGTTAGGGTTAGGGTTAGGGTTAGGGTTAGGGTTAGGGTTAGGGTTAGGGTTAGGGTTAGGGTTAGGGTTAGGGTTAGGGTTAGGGTTAGGGTTAGGGTTAGGGTTAGGGTTAGGGTTAGGGTTAGGGTTAGGGTTAGGGTTAGGGTTAGGGTTAGGGTTAGGGTTAGGGTTAGGGTTAGGGTTAGGGTTAGGGTTAGGGTTAGGGTTAGGGTTAGGGTTAGGGTTAGGGTTAGGGTTAGGGTTAGGGTTAGGGTTAGGGTTAGGGTTAGGGTTAGGGTTAGGGTTAGGGTTAGGGTTAGGGTTAGGGTTAGGGTTAGGGTTAGGGTTAGGGTTAGGGTTAGGGTTAGGGTTAGGGTTAGGGTTAGGGTTAGGGTTAGGGTTAGGGTTAGGGTTAGGGTTAGGGTTAGGGTTAGGGTTAGGGTTAGGGTTAGGGTTAGGGTTAGGGTTAGGGTTAGGGTTAGGGTTAGGGTTAGGGTTAGGGTTAGGGTTAGGGTTAGGGTTAGGGTTAGGGTTAGGGTTAGGGTTAGGGTTAGGGTTAGGGTTAGGGTTAGGGTTAGGGTTAGGGTTAGGGTTAGGGTTAGGGTTAGGGTTAGGGTTAGGGTTAGGGTTAGGGTTAGGGTTAGGGTTAGGGTTAGGGTTAGGGTTAGGGTTAGGGTTAGGGTTAGGGTTAGGGTTAGGGTTAGGGTTAGGGTTAGGGTTAGGGTTAGGGTTAGGGTTAGGGTTAGGGTTAGGGTTAGGGTTAGGGTTAGGGTTAGGGTTAGGGTTAGGGTTAGGGTTAGGGTTAGGGTTAGGGTTAGGGTTAGGGTTAGGGTTAGGGTTAGGGTTAGGGTTAGGGTTAGGGTTAGGGTTAGGGTTAGGGTTAGGGTTAGGGTTAGGGTTAGGGTTAGGGTTAGGGTTAGGGTTAGGGTTAGGGTTAGGGTTAGGGTTAGGGTTAGGGTTAGGGTTAGGGTTAGGGTTAGGGTTAGGGTTAGGGTTAGGGTTAGGGTTAGGGTTAGGGTTAGGGTTAGGGTTAGGGTTAGGGTTAGGGTTAGGGTTAGGGTTAGGGTTAGGGTTAGGGTTAGGGTTAGGGTTAGGGTTAGGGTTAGGGTTAGGGTTAGGGTTAGGGTTAGGGTTAGGGTTAGGGTTAGGGTTAGGGTTAGGGTTAGGGTTAGGGTTAGGGTTAGGGTTAGGGTTAGGGTTAGGGTTAGGGTTAGGGTTAGGGTTAGGGTTAGGGTTAGGGTTAGGGTTAGGGTTAGGGTTAGGGTTAGGGTTAGGGTTAGGGTTAGGGTTAGGGTTAGGGTTAGGGTTAGGGTTAGGGTTAGGGTTAGGGTTAGGGTTAGGGTTAGGGTTAGGGTTAGGGTTAGGGTTAGGGTTAGGGTTAGGGTTAGGGTTAGGGTTAGGGTTAGGGTTAGGGTTAGGGTTAGGGTTAGGGTTAGGGTTAGGGTTAGGGTTAGGGTTAGGGTTAGGGTTAGGGTTAGGGTTAGGGTTAGGGTTAGGGTTAGGGTTAGGGTTAGGGTTAGGGTTAGGGTTAGGGTTAGGGTTAGGGTTAGGGTTAGGGTTAGGGTTAGGGTTAGGGTTAGGGTTAGGGTTAGGGTTAGGGTTAGGGTTAGGGTTAGGGTTAGGGTTAGGGTTAGGGTTAGGGTTAGGGTTAGGGTTAGGGTTAGGGTTAGGGTTAGGGTTAGGGTTAGGGTTAGGGTTAGGGTTAGGGTTAGGGTTAGGGTTAGGGTTAGGGTTAGGGTTAGGGTTAGGGTTAGGGTTAGGGTTAGGGTTAGGGTTAGGGTTAGGGTTAGGGTTAGGGTTAGGGTTAGGGTTAGGGTTAGGGTTAGGGTTAGGGTTAGGGTTAGGGTTAGGGTTAGGGTTAGGGTTAGGGTTAGGGTTAGGGTTAGGGTTAGGGTTAGGGTTAGGGTTAGGGTTAGGGTTAGGGTTAGGGTTAGGGTTAGGGTTAGGGTTAGGGTTAGGGTTAGGGTTAGGGTTAGGGTTAGGGTTAGGGTTAGGGTTAGGGTTAGGGTTAGGGTTAGGGTTAGGGTTAGGGTTAGGGTTAGGGTTAGGGTTAGGGTTAGGGTTAGGGTTAGGGTTAGGGTTAGGGTTAGGGTTAGGGTTAGGGTTAGGGTTAGGGTTAGGGTTAGGGTTAGGGTTAGGGTTAGGGTTAGGGTTAGGGTTAGGGTTAGGGTTAGGGTTAGGGTTAGGGTTAGGGTTAGGGTTAGGGTTAGGGTTAGGGTTAGGGTTAGGGTTAGGGTTAGGGTTAGGGTTAGGGTTAGGGTTAGGGTTAGGGTTAGGGTTAGGGTTAGGGTTAGGGTTAGGGTTAGGGTTAGGGTTAGGGTTAGGGTTAGGGTTAGGGTTAGGGTTAGGGTTAGGGTTAGGGTTAGGGTTAGGGTTAGGGTTAGGGTTAGGGTTAGGGTTAGGGTTAGGGTTAGGGTTAGGGTTAGGGTTAGGGTTAGGGTTAGGGTTAGGGTTAGGGTTAGGGTTAGGGTTAGGGTTAGGGTTAGGGTTAGGGTTAGGGTTAGGGTTAGGGTTAGGGTTAGGGTTAGGGTTAGGGTTAGGGTTAGGGTTAGGGTTAGGGTTAGGGTTAGGGTTAGGGTTAGGGTTAGGGTTAGGGTTAGGGTTAGGGTTAGGGTTAGGGTTAGGGTTAGGGTTAGGGTTAGGGTTAGGGTTAGGGTTAGGGTTAGGGTTAGGGTTAGGGTTAGGGTTAGGGTTAGGGTTAGGGTTAGGGTTAGGGTTAGGGTTAGGGTTAGGGTTAGGGTTAGGGTTAGGGTTAGGGTTAGGGTTAGGGTTAGGGTTAGGGTTAGGGTTAGGGTTAGGGTTAGGGTTAGGGTTAGGGTTAGGGTTAGGGTTAGGGTTAGGGTTAGGGTTAGGGTTAGGGTTAGGGTTAGGGTTAGGGTTAGGGTTAGGGTTAGGGTTAGGGTTAGGGTTAGGGTTAGGGTTAGGGTTAGGGTTAGGGTTAGGGTTAGGGTTAGGGTTAGGGTTAGGGTTAGGGTTAGGGTTAGGGTTAGGGTTAGGGTTAGGGTTAGGGTTAGGGTTAGGGTTAGGGTTAGGGTTAGGGTTAGGGTTAGGGTTAGGGTTAGGGTTAGGGTTAGGGTTAGGGTTAGGGTTAGGGTTAGGGTTAGGGTTAGGGTTAGGGTTAGGGTTAGGGTTAGGGTTAGGGTTAGGGTTAGGGTTAGGGTTAGGGTTAGGGTTAGGGTTAGGGTTAGGGTTAGGGTTAGGGTTAGGGTTAGGGTTAGGGTTAGGGTTAGGGTTAGGGTTAGGGTTAGGGTTAGGGTTAGGGTTAGGGTTAGGGTTAGGGTTAGGGTTAGGGTTAGGGTTAGGGTTAGGGTTAGGGTTAGGGTTAGGGTTAGGGTTAGGGTTAGGGTTAGGGTTAGGGTTAGGGTTAGGGTTAGGGTTAGGGTTAGGGTTAGGGTTAGGGTTAGGGTTAGGGTTAGGGTTAGGGTTAGGGTTAGGGTTAGGGTTAGGGTTAGGGTTAGGGTTAGGGTTAGGGTTAGGGTTAGGGTTAGGGTTAGGGTTAGGGTTAGGGTTAGGGTTAGGGTTAGGGTTAGGGTTAGGGTTAGGGTTAGGGTTAGGGTTAGGGTTAGGGTTAGGGTTAGGGTTAGGGTTAGGGTTAGGGTTAGGGTTAGGGTTAGGGTTAGGGTTAGGGTTAGGGTTAGGGTTAGGGTTAGGGTTAGGGTTAGGGTTAGGGTTAGGGTTAGGGTTAGGGTTAGGGTTAGGGTTAGGGTTAGGGTTAGGGTTAGGGTTAGGGTTAGGGTTAGGGTTAGGGGGTTAGGGTTAGGGTTAGGGTTAGGGTTAGGGTTAGGGTTAGGGTTAGGGTTAGGGTTAGGGTTAGGGTTAGGGTTAGGGTTAGGGTTAGGGTTAGGGTTAGGGTTAGGGTTAGGGTTAGGGTTAGGGTTAGGGTTAGGGTTAGGGTTAGGGTTAGGGTTAGGGTTAGGGTTAGGGTTAGGGTTAGGGTTAGGGTTAGGGTTAGGGTTAGGGTTAGGGTTAGGGTTAGGGTTAGGGTTAGGGTTAGGGTTAGGGTTAGGGTTAGGGTTAGGGTTAGGGTTAGGGTTAGGGTTAGGGTTAGGGTTAGGGTTAGGGTTAGGGTTAGGGTTAGGGTTAGGGTTAGGGTTAGGGTTAGGGTTAGGGTTAGGGTTAGGGTTAGGGTTAGGGTTAGGGTTAGGGTTAGGGTTAGGGTTAGGGTTAGGGTTAGGGTTAGGGTTAGGGTTAGGGTTAGGGTTAGGGTTAGGGTTAGGGTTAGGGTTAGGGTTAGGGTTAGGGTTAGGGTTAGGGTTAGGGTTAGGGTTAGGGTTAGGGTTAGGGTTAGGGTTAGGGTTAGGGTTAGGGTTAGGGTTAGGGTTAGGGTTAGGGTTAGGGTTAGGGTTAGGGTTAGGGTTAGGGTTAGGGTTAGGGTTAGGGTTAGGGTTAGGGTTAGGGTTAGGGTTAGGGTTAGGGTTAGGGTTAGGGTTAGGGTTAGGGTTAGGGTTAGGGTTAGGGTTAGGGTTAGGGTTAGGGTTAGGGTTAGGGTTAGGGTTAGGGTTAGGGTTAGGGTTAGGGTTAGGGTTAGGGTTAGGGTTAGGGTTAGGGTTAGGGTTAGGGTTAGGGTTAGGGTTAGGGTTAGGGTTAGGGTTAGGGTTAGGGTTAGGGTTAGGGTTAGGGTTAGGGTTAGGGTTAGGGTTAGGGTTAGGGTTAGGGTTAGGGTTAGGGTTAGGGTTAGGGTTAGGGTTAGGGTTAGGGTTAGGGTTAGGGTTAGGGTTAGGGTTAGGGTTAGGGTTAGGGTTAGGGTTAGGGTTAGGGTTAGGGTTAGGGTTAGGGTTAGGGTTAGGGTTAGGGTTAGGGTTAGGGTTAGGGTTAGGGTTAGGGTTAGGGTTAGGGTTAGGGTTAGGGTTAGGGTTAGGGTTAGGGTTAGGGTTAGGGTTAGGGTTAGGGTTAGGGTTAGGGTTAGGGTTAGGGTTAGGGTTAGGGTTAGGGTTAGGGTTAGGGTTAGGGTTAGGGTTAGGGTTAGGGTTAGGGTTAGGGTTAGGGTTAGGGTTAGGGTTAGGGTTAGGGTTAGGGTTAGGGTTAGGGTTAGGGTTAGGGTTAGGGTTAGGGTTAGGGTTAGGGTTAGGGTTAGGGTTAGGGTTAGGGTTAGGGTTAGGGTTAGGGTTAGGGTTAGGGTTAGGGTTAGGGTTAGGGTTAGGGTTAGGGTTAGGGTTAGGGTTAGGGTTAGGGTTAGGGTTAGGGTTAGGGTTAGGGTTAGGGTTAGGGTTAGGGTTAGGGTTAGGGTTAGGGTTAGGGTTAGGGTTAGGGTTAGGGTTAGGGTTAGGGTTAGGGTTAGGGTTAGGGTTAGGGTTAGGGTTAGGGTTAGGGTTAGGGTTAGGGTTAGGGTTAGGGTTAGGGTTAGGGTTAGGGTTAGGGTTAGGGTTAGGGTTAGGGTTAGGGTTAGGGTTAGGGTTAGGGTTAGGGTTAGGGTTAGGGTTAGGGTTAGGGTTAGGGTTAGGGTTAGGGTTAGGGTTAGGGTTAGGGTTAGGGTTAGGGTTAGGGTTAGGGTTAGGGTTAGGGTTAGGGTTAGGGTTAGGGTTAGGGTTAGGGTTAGGGTTAGGGTTAGGGTTAGGGTTAGGGTTAGGGTTAGGGTTAGGGTTAGGGTTAGGGTTAGGGTTAGGGTTAGGGTTAGGGTTAGGGTTAGGGTTAGGGTTAGGGTTAGGGTTAGGGTTAGGGTTAGGGTTAGGGTTAGGGTTAGGGTTAGGGTTAGGGTTAGGGTTAGGGTTAGGGTTAGGGTTAGGGTTAGGGTTAGGGTTAGGGTTAGGGTTAGGGTTAGGGTTAGGGTTAGGGTTAGGGTTAGGGTTAGGGTTAGGGTTAGGGTTAGGGTTAGGGTTAGGGTTAGGGTTAGGGTTAGGGTTAGGGTTAGGGTTAGGGTTAGGGTTAGGGTTAGGGTTAGGGTTAGGGTTAGGGTTAGGGTTAGGGTTAGGGTTAGGGTTAGGGTTAGGGTTAGGGTTAGGGTTAGGGTTAGGGTTAGGGTTAGGGTTAGGGTTAGGGTTAGGGTTAGGGTTAGGGTTAGGGTTAGGGTTAGGGTTAGGGTTAGGGTTAGGGTTAGGGTTAGGGTTAGGGTTAGGGTTAGGGTTAGGGTTAGGGTTAGGGTTAGGGTTAGGGTTAGGGTTAGGGTTAGGGTTAGGGTTAGGGTTAGGGTTAGGGTTAGGGTTAGGGTTAGGGTTAGGGTTAGGGTTAGGGTTAGGGTTAGGGTTAGGGTTAGGGTTAGGGTTAGGGTTAGGGTTAGGGTTAGGGTTAGGGTTAGGGTTAGGGTTAGGGTTAGGGTTAGGGTTAGGGTTAGGGTTAGGGTTAGGGTTAGGGTTAGGGTTAGGGTTAGGGTTAGGGTTAGGGTTAGGGTTAGGGTTAGGGTTAGGGTTAGGGTTAGGGTTAGGGTTAGGGTTAGGGTTAGGGTTAGGGTTAGGGTTAGGGTTAGGGTTAGGGTTAGGGTTAGGGTTAGGGTTAGGGTTAGGGTTAGGGTTAGGGTTAGGGTTAGGGTTAGGGTTAGGGTTAGGGTTAGGGTTAGGGTTAGGGTTAGGGTTAGGGTTAGGGTTAGGGGTTAGGGTTAGGGTTAGGGTTAGGGTTAGGGTTAGGGTTAGGGTTAGGGTTAGGGTTAGGGTTAGGGTTAGGGTTAGGGTTAGGGTTAGGGTTAGGGTTAGGGTTAGGGTTAGGGTTAGGGTTAGGGTTAGGTTATGGTTAGGGTTAGGGGTTGGGGTTAGGGTTAGGGTTAGGGTTAGGGTTAGGGTTAGGGTTAGGGTTAGGGTTAGGGTTAGGGTTAGGGTTAGGGTTAGGGTTAGGGTTAGGGTTAGGGTTAGGGTTAGGGTTAGGGTTAGGGTTAGGGTTAGGGTTAGGGTTAGGGTTAGGGTTAGGGTTAGGGTTAGGGTTAGGGTTAGGGTTAGGGTTAGGGTTAGGGTTAGGGTTAGGGTTAGGGTTAGGGTTAGGGTTAGGGTTAGGGTTAGGGTTAGGGTTAGGGTTAGGGTTAGGGTTAGGGTTAGGGTTAGGGTTAGGGTTAGGGTTAGGGTTAGGGTTAGGGTTAGGGTTAGGGTTAGGGTTAGGGTTAGGGTTAGGGTTAGGGTTAGGGTTAGGGTTAGGGTTAGGGTTAGGGTTAGGGTTAGGGTTAGGGTTAGGGTTAGGGTTAGGGTTAGGGTTAGGGTTAGGGTTAGGGTTAGGGTTAGGGTTAGGGTTAGGGTTAGGGTTAGGGTTAGGGTTAGGGTTAGGGTTAGGGTTAGGGTTAGGGTTAGGGTTAGGGTTAGGGTTAGGGTTAGGGTTAGGGTTAGGGTTAGGGTTAGGGTTAGGGTTAGGGTTAGGGTTAGGGTTAGGGTTAGGGTTAGGGTTAGGGTTAGGGTTAGGGTTAGGGTTAGGGTTAGGGTTAGGGTTAGGGTTAGGGTTAGGGTTAGGGTTAGGGTTAGGGTTAGGGTTAGGGTTAGGGTTAGGGTTAGGGTTAGGGTTAGGGTTAGGGTTAGGGTTAGGGTTAGGGTTAGGGTTAGGGTTAGGGTTAGGGTTAGGGTTAGGGTTAGGGTTAGGGTTAGGGTTAGGGTTAGGGTTAGGGTTAGGGTTAGGGTTAGGGTTAGGGTTAGGGTTAGGGTTAGGGTTAGGGTTAGGGTTAGGGTTAGGGTTAGGGTTAGGGTTAGGGTTAGGGTTAGGGTTAGGGTTAGGGTTAGGGTTAGGGTTAGGGTTAGGGTTAGGGTTAGGGTTAGGGTTAGGGTTAGGGTTAGGGTTAGGGTTAGGGTTAGGGTTAGGGTTAGGGTTAGGGTTAGGGTTAGGGTTAGGGTTAGGGTTAGGGTTAGGGTTAGGGTTAGGGTTAGGGTTAGGGTTAGGGTTAGGGTTAGGGTTAGGGTTAGGGTTAGGGTTAGGGTTAGGGTTAGGGTTAGGGTTAGGGTTAGGGTTAGGGTTAGGGTTAGGGTTAGGGTTAGGGTTAGGGTTAGGGTTAGGGTTAGGGTTAGGGTTAGGGTTAGGGTTAGGGTTAGGGTTAGGGTTAGGGTTAGGGTTAGGGTTAGGGTTAGGGTTAGGGTTAGGGTTAGGGTTAGGGTTAGGGTTAGGGTTAGGGTTAGGGTTAGGGTTAGGGTTAGGGTTAGGGTTAGGGTTAGGGTTAGGGTTAGGGTTAGGGTTAGGGTTAGGGTTAGGGTTAGGGTTAGGGTTAGGGTTAGGGTTAGGGTTAGGGTTAGGGTTAGGGTTAGGGTTAGGGTTAGGGTTAGGGTTAGGGTTAGGGTTAGGGTTAGGGTTAGGGTTAGGGTTAGGGTTAGGGTTAGGGTTAGGGTTAGGGTTAGGGTTAGGGTTAGGGTTAGGGTTAGGGTTAGGGTTAGGGTTAGGGTTAGGGTTAGGGTTAGGGTTAGGGTTAGGGTTAGGGTTAGGGTTAGGGTTAGGGTTAGGGTTAGGGTTAGGGTTAGGGTTAGGGTTAGGGTTAGGGTTAGGGTTAGGGTTAGGGTTAGGGTTAGGGTTAGGGTTAGGGTTAGGGTTAGGGTTAGGGTTAGGGTTAGGGTTAGGGTTAGGGTTAGGGTTAGGGTTAGGGTTAGGGTTAGGGTTAGGGTTAGGGTTAGGGTTAGGGTTTAGGGTTAGGGTTAGGGTTAGGGTTAGGGTTAGGGTTAGGGTTAGGGTTAGG
Organism: Hemiscyllium ocellatum; assembly: GCF_020745735.1. Classification (NCBI taxonomy): domain Eukaryota; kingdom Metazoa; phylum Chordata; class Chondrichthyes; order Orectolobiformes; family Hemiscylliidae; genus Hemiscyllium; species Hemiscyllium ocellatum. The sequence continues at coordinate 10,326 of NW_026868458.1, read as the reverse complement.
GTTAGGGTTAGGGTTAGGGTTAGGGTTAGGGTTAGGGTTAGGGTTAGGGTTAGGGTTAGGGTTAGGGTTAGGGTTAGGGTTAGGGTTAGGGTTAGGGTTAGGGTTAGGGTTAGGGTTAGGGTTAGGGTTAGGGTTAGGGTTAGGGTTAGGGTTAGGGTTAGGGTTAGGGTTAGGGTTAGGGTTAGGGTTAGGGTTAGGGTTAGGGTTAGGGTTAGGGTTAGGGTTAGGGTTAGGGTTAGGGTTAGGGTTAGGGTTAGGGTTAGGGTTAGGGTTAGGGTTAGGGTTAGGGTTAGGGTTAGGGTTAGGGTTAGGGTTAGGGTTAGGGT
>NW_026868457.1:0-43575 GCF_020745735.1 Hemiscyllium ocellatum | reverse complement strand
GTCAGAGTCCTGCAGCAGAGACAGGCCCTTGGCCCAAACTGGGCCATGCCGACCAGAATGTCCATCCACACTAACCCCATTCCCTGCACTTGGCCCATCTGCTTCTGACCCTTTGCTATCCATGTATTTGTCCAAATGTCTTTTACCTGTTGTTTAATGTACCCACCTCAACCACTTCCACTGGCAGCTCATCCATATACATACCACCCTCTGTGTAAACCAGGTCCCCCTCATGTTCCCTTTCATTCTTTCTCCTCTAACCTTAAACTGATGCCCTCCACTCCTTGATTCCCTGCGAAAGAGACTGATGCATTCACCTTAGCCAAAGCCTCTCATGGTCTTATATACTTCCAGAAAAGATCCCCCCTCTGTTCCCTCTGCTCTAAACAAAAAAGAAAATCCCGCTTTCCAACCTCTCCCTATAACTCAGACCCTGAGCCCTGGCAAAAATTCTTGTAAATTTCTTCTGCAATTTTTACAGTTTAATAACTGAAACCTACATTACATTCATCACATTTCCAGTGTTTCCCCACAGCACTGGAACCGACGTGACAACGCCAATGGATTACAAGCCATGATCGATAATTAACTCCTTAATAACAATCCCGTTTTCATAGCATTTTCCATGGTGCAGGTATCCTTGTGTTGTTTCAGGTTGTATGGTCAATTAAAAACTTGTCCTCATACAAAACAAATCTGTAGCTTAATTGTCTCTGGGAAATGTGCCATGTTGTTTCAGACTTTTAAAAACAAAATAAATCTCTCTCCACAGTCACCACACTAACATGGACTTGGCTGTGTCTCAGTAATTTTTTTCCCAGTCACACTGATATTTGAAATTCTCGCCCACGGACAGAAACACACCTTCCCTTCCACATGAAAAGGCCAATGATATTCAGATCGGCACGGATCAAGTAACTATCAAAACTGAACAGGAAGTTCAATTTGAATTTCTCATCCACAAATCCGCCTTTTCAGTACTCTACAACAGAGAAAACAAATCACCACCGTTAACACAGGATGGAAATTCATAAGACAATTATTGTATTAAATTGTAGTTTTTTCTTCCCCCAAAGCTTTAAATCTCAGTCTCATAATTGTTTCCTCCCACAATACAAATATGCACAGGTCAGGTGTATCGGCCAGGCTAAATTGCCCATAGTGTTATGTGCATTAGTCAGAGGGAAATGGCTGAGTGGGTTACTCTTCCGACGGTCAGTGTATACTGGTTGGGCCGAAGGGTCTGTTTCCACACTGTAGAAATCTAATCTAATCAAGTCAATGAATCTGACTTGGAGCCTCCTGGATGTTGGTGAATCCTCCCCCCACCTCCCAGGGTTTCCTTCCTGGTCAGACCCAAACTGATTTTCCCCAATCTGGAACCTCTTATTTATTTACCCCACACTGACCTCTGATGAGAACCATCCTGCACACACTGGCCAAACCATATCTGGTTAAACTAAAATGAACTAAATTACTACTTTAGTTGCAGGCCCATCCTTGTTCCTTTCCATAACATTCCTGAATCTTCACAGGAGTTCTGATAACTTTCTGCAAAATGCTCCCCAACTGATAGCCAACCTGTTGTCTCGATATCAGGGCAGGGGCCATTTCTCTGGGTCCTGTTTTCAGAGGGAGGAACTGCCAATGACAGATTAATCCCACACACCCACAGCCTCCTTCCTGGCACTGACCCATACTGCACATACGCCAACAATTGCCCAGCACCGCGCCTGTGCACTGGTCTCCCCTCCAACAGAGCATGCTCCAGATCACACAGGAGCCTGGTGATTGACAGCAGCTGCTGCCCAATAGGGTGGAGGGGGCGTGGCTGGAGATGGTAAACAATGAATGAATTGGAGGACACTGGGGGATGGACAGGAGCAGTGCAGCAGCAGCAGAGGGATCCTGGACAAACCGAGCAATGGGAGAGTCTAACAGGAGAGAAACTACAGGAAGGTTCTGTTTGGAGGCTCAGGCAGGGACAGCTGGGAGACGTATGGCCTGGTGGCTTGGGCAGGTTTTCCAATCAGCCTCTTCCAAGATGCTGTTACACAACTCTGAGCCCGATCCTCCTGGTTCAGAGGTAAGGACACTACCACCATTTCTGGTGGGCTAGTGGAAGAAGGGAAGATGTTCTCCGTCTCACTCACATGGAAACTCCATGAGCTCCTCCCACTTACTGTCTACGGTGGGGATGGAGGAGACAGAGCAGATGGAAGCGGGGTTCGGGATATAGGGACTGCCATTCTAAAGGAACTCACCTGTGTTGGTGATATTAACAAGACTCAATACACAGTCTCTAACACAAAGCTGGTGGACGTGAACATTACCCAGAATATTAACATCTATAATTGGATGACGCAGACCCCAATGTACAGAGTTAAGTCCTGGATATTAATAATGGCTGTGTGTACGAGAAATCACGTCTCAATTTTTTTTTGAAGTAACAACAAAGAGGATTGATGAGGGCAATGCAGTGGAAATGATCTACATGATCTTCAGTAAGGCGTTCAACAAGGTTCCCCATGGGAGACTGCTTGGCAAGGTTAGATCTCACGGAATACAGAGAGAACTAGCCATTTGGATACAAAACTGGCTCAAAGGTAGAAGACGGAGGGTGGTGGCGGAAGGTTGCTTTTCAGATTGGAGACCTGAGACCAGTGGGGTGTCACAAAGGATCGGTGCTGGATCCACTAATTTTCATCATTTATATAAATGATCTGGACATGACTATAGGAAGTATTGTTAATAAGATGACACCAAAATTGGAGGTGTAGTGGACAGTGAAGAGGATTACCTCAGATTACAATGGGATCTTGATCAGATGGTTGAATGTGCTGAGAGGATGGACTTTAATTTAGATAAATGTGAGGTGCTGCATTTTAGAAAAGCAAATATTAGCAGGACGTATACACTTAATGGTAAGGTCCTCGGGAGCGCTGCTGAACAAAGAGACCTTGGAGTGCAGGTTCATAGCTCCTTGAAAGTAGAATCGCAGGTAGATAGGAGAGTGAAGCAGGTGTTTAATATGCTTTCCTTCATTGGTCAAAGCACGGAGTATAGGAGTTCGGAGGTCAAATTGCGGCTGTACAGAACATTGGTTAGGTCATGCTTGGAATATTGCGAGCAATTCTGGTCTCCTTCCTATCAAAACAATATTGTGAAACTTGAAAAGGGTCAGAAAAGTATTACAAGCATGTTGCCAGGGTTGGAGGATTTGAGCTACAGGGAGAGGATGAAAACATTGTTTCCCCTGTAGCGTCAGACCTTATAGAGGTTTATATAATCAGTCGGGGCATGGATAGGGTAAATACACAAGGTCTTTTCCCTGCGGTTGGGAGGAGGTATGATAGGAGGGGGAGACAGAGGGGGTGTCCGAGAGGGGAGGGTGACGGTTATTTTGTAGATCTACAACACAACCCTGTTCCTGTTTTCTCCCCATCCCCTTCAATCCCTCTGAAGGGCTCAGAACAAGTGCACAGACCCTGGAAAGTAGAGCTTCAGGGTGATCAAGTGATGAAGGTTGCATTTGGGACGCTGACTTTTATTGATCTGTGCACTTATCAATAAATGGACCTGGGTTCAATTCCACTGTCCTGGATTCATGTCTGTGGCCACAGACGCACCTGTCTCTTACCCTGACTTCTGGATTCCCTGTCACTATAGCTCTGCCATTCTCCTTCCTCCTGTTCTGTGCAGCGGAGCTCTCTGTGGGGTCATGGACCTGGTTGTTGCTGATTTCCCCTGAGAGGCCACCCCACCTGTTCCCCCCTTATAGAATCCCAAGCGGTGCACAATATCTGTTTGAGAAGCGGAACGATCACTGGGGAGTCCTGCACTTCCTTCCTGAGCCTTTTACTTGATCTGATGGTCACCCAATCCCTTTCTGCCTGTGTAACCCTCACCTGCAGTGTGACTAACTCACTAAACGTGCTGTCCATAACATTCTCAGTATTGCTCCACAGTGAGTCCACTCTCAGCTCCAGGTCTGAAAAGCAGTTTCCCAGTAGCTGCAGATGTACACCCTTCCTGCACACACAGCCGTCAGGGACACTGGAAATGTCCCTTATTTCCCACATTGTACAAGAGGAGCATACCACGGGTCTGAGGTCTCCTGTCACAACGTCTCTCTAGTTTCAGCTAGTTACTCCCATTAGGAGAATTTAAATGAGCTAGAAATCTTCCTTCTCTTCCAACATTTCCATTATAATCAAAAGCCCCGATCTTTACTTATGCTGACATTTTATACTTTAAAAACTGTTAAAAAAAAACTCAGCAGGTATCGCTTACAACTTGGCTGTTCCCATTGGGACCATGTGAGTTGCTGAATGGCCTGGACTAAAACTGAAGCTGAGTTTCACCTTCTCCCCGTCCCACCTCCCTCTGTTTACACCCAACTCCAAAACACACTCATTGAGCCAAGCAGCCCTCACAGTGCAGCCCTGTCATTGTCATTGTCTGCTCACACCTACACTGCCCTCAGCCTCCTGTACTGTTCCAATGCATCTCAATGGGAGCTCAGAGACAGCATCTCATCTTTCAATTCAGCCCTTTGTAACCCCAGAGACAACATGGACCTCAGCAGTTTCTGAATGAACAGACAGTTGGGAGAATCTGGAACATTCCACCCGAAATGCTGCTGGAATTTGAGTCCATGAGGAATTTTAATGAGAAATTTGCAGGAGATGGAAAACGAGGAGTTTACACGTTAACATCATTAAGTGGCTGATTGGGTCGAACTCTGACAGTTCCTATAATGAGACGAGGTGTAATTTGAATAAATCTGTGCTCCCTCTCAGGCCAATGACACCTTCCACAGCTGCAGGGCCCAGAACAGAGCACATACCCCAAGGGTGATCAAACCATGAATTTGAACATCTTTCTGATTTTGCTTGACAAAAATATTGGAGATATTTTCCCACAGACAGAACAGACAAACCTTTCTCCTTGCACAGTTAAATGCCAATGGTATTCAGATCCTGATGACCCTGCTGATGACAGAAAATGGCTTTTGAGATCCCTTTCTCAATTAATATCCTATAAAATGAACTCACAAAACAAAGCTCACAGTCAGTGCAGGCTGAACAGTAAAGACAAATATTTCTCTTGGAATGTGTTTGACGTGTAAATGCTCCTCTTCAAATCACCCCGACCCCACCCAGGAAGAAGTCATGTCCATGTGCCTCACTGTACCTTGGCCCCAAATAAAGATAGCGGCCATAACCCAGAACCTATCACTGCCTGAGGGCCACAGCCGTTTTCCCATTTGCTGTAAACGTGGGACCAAGAGCTTCTAATTAAGGCCGAAATGTAATTAAACCCTCCCAGCTCTAAACTGGATCCAAGTGCTCTGTCCTGTTTCCTCTTCCTGCACACACCATGGGTCATTCTAGGTCCAGTGACCCTTCCTCAGAAACGAAGGCAGCTGGGAAAAATAGAATTCCTACAGTGTGGAAACAGGCCATTCGGCCCAACAAGTCCACACCCACCCGCTGAAGAGTTTCTCAAACAAACTCATTCCCCAATCCTATTATTCTACATTTCTCCAGATTAATGTACCTAACCTATACATCCCTGAACACTATGGGAAATTTAGCTTGGCCAATTCACCTAACCTGCATATCTTTGGACTGCAGGAGATAGGGGTTAAAGAGTAAATAATAGGTGGGGACAGAACCCAAAAGAGACAGTAACATTTGGAAAGATAAAAGAGTGGATAACAATCTGGCTGGGAGGGTGCATACTGTTAATGGAGGGGACAGGAACTTGAGTCTGGCAGCATCTCAGTGGAGGTGCTGAAAATGGCAGCTGATGATCTGCGTTCTGCTGCAAAACAGACCCTGAGCTTCCAGTTGCCTGTCACTTTAACCCACGAATCTGTTGCCTGGCCAACGTCTCTGTCTCATGCTTACTGCAGTGTTCCAGTGAAGCTGGCAGAGCACTCCAGAACATACCAAAATGCCCCATATTTCAAGGACTGCAATTTCCCCTCTCACGTGGTCAACAATACCCTCCTGTGTATCTCCACCACTTCCTGCACCTCTGACATTGAACCACACCTCTCCAACTGCAACAAGGATAGAACCCCCCGCCCCAACCTCACCTTCCACCCAGATACAACGCATCATCCTGCACCATTTCCACCACCTACAATCAGATCCCACCGGAGATATATTTCCCTCTCCATTCCTTTCAGCATTCCACAGAGACCATTCCCTGTGAATTCCTAGTCAGATCCATGATCCCCACTAACCCACCCTCCACTCCCAGCACCTTCACTTGCCAATGCAAGAGGTGTAAAACCTGTGCCCACACCTCCCCCCTCACCTCCAAAGGACCCTTCCACATCCAGCAGCGATTTTCCTGCACATCCAAACACCTCACCTATCATGGCCTTTGCTTTCGATGTGGTCTCCTCTCCACTGGGGAGTCAGGACACCAACTTGCGGAATGTGTCAGGGAACATTTCTGGGACGCATGCACCAACCGACCCCACCATCCTGTGGCCGACCACTTCAACTTCCCCACCCACTCCGGCAAGGACATGCAAGTCCTGGGCCACCTCCACCACCAAATCCCAGCCACCCGACGCCTGGAGGAAGAAAACCTCATCTTCCACATTGGGACCCTTCAACCACAGAATCAAGGTTTCCTCATCTCCCCTCCCCTACCTTATCCCAGATCCAGCCCTCCAACTCGACACCACACTCTTGAACTGTCCCACCTGTTCATCTTCCTTTCCAATTATCCCCTCCACCTCCATCTACCTATTGCCTTCCTAGCTCCTTCCCACCAACCCCACACATCCATCTTATTTATCTCTCAGCCCTCTTACTACCCTCTTCCCCCTCCAATCCCGGCAGTTCTGATGAAAGGCTTATGCCCAGAACATCGATTCTCTTGCTCCTGAGATGCTGCCTGACCTGCTGTGCTTTTCCAGCGCCACACGTTAACGCAAGCTGGAAGAACAACGCCTCATCTTCTACTTGGGGACCCTGCACACCTCTATCCCCAGTATCAAATTCAATAATTTTAGGTCCTGAACTCTCCAATGTCCTAGCACCCCAGCATCTTAACCCACACACAAGGCCTTGTTATCATATAGCCTACCATTACACATTACCTATAGTTAGCCACTAACAGTCCCCATAAACAGTTATTCACCCTCCCCCAGCCAGATCGTTATCCACTCCTTTGTCCAACTGCTCCCATCTCTTTCATTGGAATCTATCACCTCCTATCATTTACTCCTTAACCCTTCCTTCTGCACATAAACCAACATTTCTTTTCAGACACATCAGTTCTGAGGAAGGGTCAGCAGATCCAAAATGTTAACTCTGATTTCTCTTCACACATGCTGCCAGACCTGCTGAGCTTTACCAGTACTTTTTAGTTGTTGTGAGAGATTTACAGTATCCGCAGTTCTTTTGGTTCTAATTTACCAGGAATTTCTAATTCAAGTCTAGCAGCCTAAAACCGTGTGTTTATAAATACTCCCAGTCCGTACAAACTCCATCTCCCTCCCAGTCTCTGCTGTCTCTCTCACTCCCTTCACATTCACTGAGTCACCCACAGTGACACTGCACCTGCACAGCTCATGGTCACATGTTGGCCCATTGGACCCACCCCTCATTCACTCCCATTGGCTGGAGGATCACACCAACTCTCCTATTGGTCTGAAGCTGCCATCAATCACCCGGACCCCATTGTGACATGATGGTGTGCTCCTCCCAGGATTATTGGAGGCTAAAGGGTGACCTTATAGAGGTTTATACAATCATGAGGGGCATGGGTAGGATAAATAGACAAAGTCTTTTCCTTGGGGTGGGAGCGTCCAGAACTAGAGGGCATAGGTTTAATATAAGAGGGGAAAGATTGAAAATGGATCAGTGGGTCAACGTTTTTCATAGCAGGTGGTGCCAGTATGGAATCTTCTGTCAGGGGAAGTGGTGGAGGTTGGTATAATTCGACCATTTGGCATCTGGATGGGTGTATGTATTGGAAGGGTGTAGAGGGATGTGTGTCAAGTGTTGGAAAATGGGACGAGATTAGGTTAGATTATCTGGTCAGCATGGACTAGTTTGACCAAAGGGGTTGTTTTCATGCTGTACATCTCTATGGCTCTGCACTGGCATGAGCTTCAACATTCAGTGAAAGGGGGCAGTATCACAGAGTAGAGGGACTGGGGGCTATTCAGCCCATTGGGGCTGTACTGTCTCCCTCTGGAGATGGTGCCAGTCTATCCCAACTCACCTCCCATTTGCCTGTAGTCCTCCAAATCCTTCCTTAAAAGAAGCTAAATTGCAAATTTGTTTTGACAATAATTGCTGAATCTGCATCCAGCTGTCGTTCAAACTGATCCAGATGCTTAGAACTGAAAAAGTATTGCTGGAAAAGCGCAGGTCAGGCAGCATCCAAGGAGCAGGAGAGTCGATGTCTCGGGCATGAGCCCTTCTTCAGGAATGTCGAAAGTGTGTCGAGCAGGCTAAGATAAAAGGTAGGGAGGAGGGACTTGGGGAGGGGCGGTGGAAGGAGATCAAGGGGAGGGTGATAGGCCGGAGTGGGGTGGGGCCGGAAAGGTCAGGAAGAAGATTGCAGGTTAGGAAGGCGGTGCTGAGTTTGAGGGATTTGACTGAGACAAGGTGGGGAGAGGGGAAATGAGGAAACTGGAGAAACTGAACTCACAATTGTATCAACCACTGAGGTCTGCACCTGCCATATGCATTCTTTTGTTGAAAAAAGAATTATTCACTGGCAAAGATACTGTGGAAAATTTAGTCCGTTTAGAGAGCAGCACATTGTCAGGGATTGGGCAGCAGAGGAAAATTAACTTACAAAAGGTCTGTGAAAGTAACAGTAAAACACTGAACAACCCAAACACCCTGTTTCCCAAGACTCCCCTCCCGCTCCACCAAAAGCATGCAGGTCCTAGGCCACCTCCACTGCCAAATCTCAGACATCTGATGCCTGGAGGAAGAACGCCTCATCTTGTGTGTTCGGATCCTCCAACCACATGCGATCAATGTGGATTTCACCAGTTTCCTCATTTCCACTCCCCCCACCTTATCCCAGATCCAGCCTTCCAACTCGGCACCGCCCTCTTGATCTGTCCTACATGTCCATCTTCCTTCTCACCGATCAGTTGCTGCCTGACCTGCTGTGCTTTTCCAGCATCACACTCTGTCATTGAAAACACCCTGACTCTGACACTCTGTAAATCCTGCCCTATCACACCCTGCCAGGGAAGGCTGCGCAAGCATTCCCCCTGCAGCTTGCCCCTCACAAAGTTGGCTGCCACAGACGTGTCCCGCGGATCACTGCCCCCAATAAAGATGGCGGCTCCTACTCATGTCATTCACCATTTGAAGCATTTTCCAGTTTGCCACAAACACGGGCCTGGGATTTTCAGATTTGTGTTTTCCGATGTGCACTAAGTTCTGTAAAATGTCTCAGCCCGTTCCATTAAAATTTCTTTCTCTTCCTGATCAATATGCCTTTCCTTAACCGTGCCCTGCACCTTCACACGTTTCCAGTGCCTTGGTCACAACAACATCGTGCAGCCAGTGAAGCTGATCATGTGGTTGAGTATAGCTACGCCCCTCATTCACTCAGATTGGTTGGAGGACCAACCAGCATTGTCTGGTCCTCCAGCCCCGTCGCCATCGTCTTATTGGTTCTGCGCTGACATCAATAATCGGAGGCCCATTGTGGGCTGGAGCATGCTCATTACTTCCTGCTTTTGCTGCTGTTCATTAGGTATGAGAGAGAGAGAGAGCTCATCCCTGTTTCTCCTGATGCCAGACAATAACAACAACTACCTGCATTGTATGGAGCCTTTCACACAGAAATCTCCTAAAGTGCTTCACGAGTGCTGGAAACGTTGATAAAAAGAACTTTAAGATACATCTTTGAGGAGTATAGAGGGGGTTACGAAGGATATTGAAGAGGTTTTTTTAAGATTAGATTGCTTAGACAAACCGTCCAAAGTGCAACCCACCCAGACCCATTCCCTTACATCTAACACTACGGGCAATTTAGCATGGCCAATTTACCTAACCCACACATTTTTAGACTGTGGAAGGAAACCCACCCATGGAGAGAATGCGCAAACTCCACACAGACAGTTGCCTGAGGCAGGAATAGAACCTGGGTCTCTGCCACTGTGAGGCAGCAGTGCTAACCACTGTGCCACCCATCTGCAGCTCTGTCCTCTGCAGCTCCAATCATGGAGTGATGTGTGTGGGGAACAGCTTACAACGGAGACAGTTAGTGGCTAACCATAGTTTAACAACCCCATGTCCTAGCCCCCTACCCCACACACCCGGCCTTGTTCTCACAGCCTGTTATTACACACTACCTCTGGTTAGCCACTAACAGTCTCCATTAACAGCTAGTCACCCTCCCCCAGCCAGATCGTTATCCTTTATCCAACCGTTATTCTCGCACTATCCCCACATATCCTTTACTCCTTACATCCTTCTCCCACCCCTACCTTCTACATATAATCCAACATCGTTTCTTTCAGTAACATCAGTTCTGAGGAAGGGACACCGAATCTGAAACATTAACTCTGATTTCTCTTCACAGATGCTGCCAGACCTGCTGACATTTTTCTGAGCCTCCTGGTTGTTGTTTCTGATTTACAGCATCCGCAGTTCTTTTGGTTTTAATTTACCGGGGGTTTCTAATTCAGGTTTAGCAGCCTCTGTCCCAGTCTCTGCTGTCACTCCCACACCCTTCATACTCACCAAGTCCCACCCTCACAGTGACAATGCCTTTGCACAGCACATGGTCACATGTTGTCTTGCTGGCCACACCCCTCATTCACTCCCATTATTTGCAGGACCACACAGACTCTCCTCCAATTGGTCTGGAGCTGCCGTCAATCACCCGGGCCCCATTGTGAGGTGAGTGGTGGGATCCTCCCTCTCTCTGCCCTGGGATGAGCTTCATCATTCACAGTGAATGGGGGCAGTATCACAGAGCACAGGGGCTGGGGGCTATTCAGCCCATTGGGGCTGTACTCTCTCCCTCTGGAGATGCTGCAAATCTGTACCAATTTTCCTCCCCTTTGCCCACAGACCCCCAAATCTCTCCTTAAAATGTAAAATTCCAAATCTGTTTGAGAATAACCAGCTGCCATTCAGAATGTTCCAGATGCTCAGAACTTAGTGAGTAAAATAGTGTTCACGTTTTCACCTTGTATTATTTGCCAATTACTTGAAAGTAGTTACTAAAAATTGTGACAGTGTTAACAATTCCTCTCTTTCTGCAAATTCAATATCTTGGAACCAAATCTGCACCAGGTCGAAATCACTGCTTCACTTTCTCAGCTCCAAAGACAATTATCTGTGCTTTAGTTAGCTCTCTGCAAAAAAAGGAACACATCTTAATTTATTAATTTCAAACAGATGTACAGCACAGAAACAGTCCTTCACTCCAATTCATTCATGCCAACTAGGAATCCTGAACTACTGGAGTCCCATTTACTAGCTATTAGCCTATATCCATCAAAACCCTCACTGTTCACGTACCCAATCGGATGCCTTTTAAAAGTTTTAATTGCAGCAACCTCTACTACTTCATCTGGCAGCTCATGCCATCCACACACCACACTCAGCTTGAAAACGTTGCCCCTTAGATCCCTTTTCAATCTTTGCCCCCTCAACCTAAACCCATGTGCTCTAGTTTTGGACCAAGCTTATCCTTATCCACGCCCCTCTAGATGTTATAAATCTACATGAAGTCACCTCTCAGTCTTTGACTCTCCAAGGAAATTAACCCCAGCCTATTCAGCCTCTCCCTGTAGCCCAAATCCTCCAATCCTGGCAACATTTTTGTAAATCTTGTCCTTTTCAAGTTTCACAACATCATTCCCAGAACAGGGAAATTCAAACTGAAAACAGAATTCCAGAAGTGGCTTAATCAATGCCCTGTCCAGCCAGAATATGACGTCCCAGTTTCTGTATTCAATGCATTGACCAATAACGGAGAGCGTTAATGGAGTCCCATTTGCCAGCGGTTCACCCTTATCCCTCTAAATCCTCCCTCTTCATGTACCCAATCAGACACCTTTTAAATGCTGCAATTGTACTAGCCTCCACCCCTTCCACTGGCAGTTCATTCCATACATGCAATGCCCTCAACATGAACAAGATGCCCCTCAGCTCCCTTTTAAATCTTTTCCTCTCACCTTAAGCCTGTACCCACCGAACTTGGAAAAAAGTCCCTGACTGTTCACCTTATCCATGCCCCTCATGTTTTTATAAATCTTCATAACATCAACACTCAGTCTTTAACTCTCCAGGGAAAATAGTCCCAGCCTATTCAGCATTTCCCTATAGTTCAAACCGTCCAACGTTGGCAAAGGCCTTGCAAATGTTTTCTGAAACCTTTCAAGTTTCTGAACATTATTCCAAGAACAGGGAGAGTGGAACTGAAAACAGAATTCCAGAAGGGCTGTAATCAATGTTCATGACGTCACAATGGCTGCATTCAATGCATTGACCAATAACGGAGAACACACAAAACACTGCCTGAACTCACCTGCCTACTTGTGACTAATCTTTTCAAGGAACTATGAAATCCATGGTCTCTTTGTTCATCAACACTCCTCAGGACCTTACCATTAAGTCCTGCCCTGATCTGCCTTTCCAAAATACAACAGCTCACATTTATCTAAATTGAACTCCGTCTGCCATTCCTTGCTCCAATGGCCCATCTGATCAAGATCCTGTTGTATTCTGAACTAACCTTCTTCACTGTCCACTACACCTCCAATTTTGGTGTCTTCTGTAAACCTACTGACCATACCTCATATATTCACATTCAAGTCATTTATTTAAGGGCCCAATATCCATCCTTGCAGCACACTGCTGCTCACAGGCCTCCAGTCTGCAAAGCAACCCTCCATTATCCTCTGTCTCCTACCTTCAAGGTAGTTTTGTAATGGCTTGCTCTCCCTGCATTCCATGTTATCTAACCCTGCTAACCAGTCTGCTTTGTGGAACATGGTTGAATGTCCATATAAACAACATTCACCGCCTGGCTTAAACAATTTTCTTTGTCACTTCAAAACACTCACTCAAGTTAGTGAAACACGATTGTGCATGTACAAAGCCACAGTGACTCTCCCTGATCATTCCTTACCTTTCCAAATGGATGGATATCCAGTCCCTCAGAATCCCTTCCAACAACTTGCCTGCCACTGACTTCAGGCTCACTGTTCTCTTGTTCCATGGCCTCTCCTTACCACCTTTTTTAAAATAATGGCACCTCACCTTTTGCTATCAACGATACAAATACCTCAGGAGAGGCCCAACAATCACTTCCCTAGATTTCCGGAAAGTTCCAGGATACACCTGATTAGGTTCCAGGGCATTATCCACCATGATGCGATTTAAGACATGTAGTACCACTTCCCCTGTAACATGGACATTTTTCAACTTATCACTGTTCATTTCTCCAAATTCACGAGGTTCCATATACTTCTCCAGTAAAACAAATGAAGTGAAATATTTGCAAATCTTTACCACCCTCTGTGGTTCCATAGACAGCCTTGTTGACCTTTAAGGGGTCCTATTCTCTGGTCCAGTTAATCTTTTGTCTGTGATATATTTGGTTAATCTCTTTGGATTCTACTCCAGGACATCCCAGAAAGGCCTAATACAAGGACCGTAATTTTCCTCCGATTTGATCAACACATACCCTCCAACACATACCCTCCACTTCCCGCACCACTGCCTTTACCCCACCCCTCCAGCCACAATAAGAATATAACCCTGCAGTCTTCACCTTCCACCCCAATAATCTCCAGATACAGCACATTAACTTCTTATTTCGGCTCCCTAAAGTCAGACCCCACCACCAGAGACATATTTCCCTCCCCACCTCTATCTGTGTTCCGCAGAGACCATTCCCTCTGCGACTTCCTGTTTAGGTCCACATCCTCCCGCCAACCCACGGTCCACACCCTTGACTCTCCCTTGCCGCCATGGGACATGTAAAACATGCGGCCACTCCTCCCTCTGACCAAGACCCCAAAAGGATCTTTTCACTTCAGGCAGAGATTTGCCTCCACATCCCAAAACCTCATCTACTGCATCTGGACATTATAGGGAATTTAACATGGTGCACCATCTAACCTTCACATCTTTGGACTGTGGGAGCAAACTGGAACACTTGAAGGAAAACCTCACAGACACTGGGGAGAATGTGCCAAAGTGAACACGGGCAATTGCCCGAGTCTGGAATCAAACCCAGGTCCCTGGTGATGAGGAAACTGCTCTAACCACTGAGCTACAATACTGTGGGATCTTTGGTGCTGATGCGCTGCCCCACTGATACCTCAGTCACTCACCCTGCCTCATTTCCTAAGAGGCAGTGATGATGGAGTGAAATTATCGCTAGACAGTTAATCCAGAGACCCAGGTAACATTCTGGGGACCTGGGTTTGAATCCCATCACGGCAGATGGTAGAACGGGAATTCAATAAATATCTGGAAAAAATAATCTAGTGACGACAAAGAATCCATTGTCAATTGTTGGAAAAACCAATGTGGTTCACTCATGACCTTTAGGGAAGGAAAATGCCATCCTTACCTGGTCTGGTCTGCATGGGACTCCAGACCTATAACAACGTGGTTGATTCTTAACTGCCCTCTGGGTAAACGCAGCAATAAATGCTGGCCGAGCCAGTGACAGCCTCATCCTGTGAATGAATAAAGGAAACAGGTCAGGTTTTGTTCCTTCTCTAGTAGGTACATCCTACAAACTGAATCTAAAATGTTCTCGTACATACTGAACAAATACCTTTCCATCCAAGCCCTTAACACTACATCACTCCGAGGCCATGTTGCTAAAGTTAAAACCCTTTATCATTGCATCCATATTATTCTTATAGATAACAGATCTCCTGGTAAAATTGTGTCTCAATTCCCTGCTGACTATTGGGAGAGAGTCTATAATACAATCCCAGTAAGATGGTCATCCCTTTCTTATTTCTCAGTTCCAACCAAATAACTTGCCTGGATGTACTCCCAGGAATATCCTCCCGAAGCCCAGCCATAATGTTATCTCAAATCAAAAACACCTCTCTCCCTGCTCTGTTGGCCCCTTTCTATCCTTGCTGTAGCATCTATACCCTGTAACATTAAGCTGCTAGTCCTATCCATCCCTGAGTGATGCCTCGGTAATTGCTGTAATATCCCAGTGCCACGTTCAAAACCATACCCTGAGCCCACCTGCCTTCCCCGTCAGGTCTCTTGCACTGCAATAAATGCAGTGTAACTGGTCCGTCGCACCTCATTCTGTGGCTTGCTCTTGCCTGCCTTGACAGTCTGATCGGTGAACAGTACCAGCCTCAGACTCACCTCTTTTCTCACTATCTCTTTAGGATTACCCTGACTCCCTCACTGGTTTAACGCCCCACAAGTGGCACTAACAAATCTCCCTGCTCGTCAGGACCCCATGCTTTCCCCTTCCTATGCTATTGGTACCAATGTACAATGACCTCCCACTGGTTATTTTCCCTTTTGAGAATATTCTGCTCCCTCTGTGAGACATCCTTGACACTGGCACCAGGGCAGTACCACCCCATTCTGATCTCTCACTGTCAGCTGCAGAAACAGCAGGCTGTGCCCCTGACTAGAGAGTCCCCTATCACCATCGATCGTGTGGAACCGGATATACCTCACATTATGTTAGAAGCCAGTCTCAGTACCAGTAACTTGGCTGTCAGTGCTGCTTTCCCCTGAAAGTTTGTTACGACCCACATTTTCCAAAACAGTATACTTGTCTGAGATGGGGATAGCCACAGGAGACTCCTGCAGTACCTACCTACCCCTCCTAGCTTTCCTGGCAGTAACCCATCTACCTGACTGTATCTGCAGTATCCTGCAATCCTGAGACTGCCACCTATCACACCCCCGGCTCCTGTCAATTCTTCACTGCCTTTAATCACTCCTCCACCAATCCATGCGATCCAATAGGATTTGCAATCACACTTGCTGCAGACAATCATCAGGTTCATTGAAACTCTCCCTAATCTCCCACATCCGACAGGAACAGCACACCACTCTACAACAGGCCATCTCTCCGCCTTCACAACCTACAGACCAAGACAAAGGCACAGTCTTACTGCTCGAAAAATACTACCCGAGAATAACTTAATGCTTACGTTTTATATCTTAAACATTTAATCAAGAGACCGTAAGACATTAAAAAGAAATCCTCACCTGACTCATGATTGTAGATTTAATAAAATAAAACTGACTAAGATTGATGTTTGAAGAGACTGAAACTCACTGAGCTGATCCCCAGCTCTGAGTACTTCCAAGGGTGAGGTCTCTCTGAGGGCAGCTGTGAAATGTCACTGTTTCTCTTCTCTGCCCACTCCATTTCCAGAGAGGTTTTTAACTTCACAGCAAGTCAGCTCAGAGAGGTCACTGCTTGGTTTTATTCACTGGGGGTGCCTTTGCTGCCCAGACCAGTATTTATTGGCCATCTTTACTTGTCTTGGAGAAAATGGTGGTTAACCACCTCCCTGAAATGCTGCAGTCCATGTACACCACAGTGATGTTTGGACAACAGTCCCCCTCTGGCCCCACAACCCTCCCTGTCTCTGTAATCCCCCTCCGGCCTCACCACCCTCCCTGTCTCTGTAATCCCCCTCCGGCCTCACCACCCTCCCTGTCTCTGTAATCCCCCTCCGGCCTCACCACCCTCCCTGTCTCTGTAATCCCCCTCCGGCCTCACCACCCTCCCTGTCTCTGTAATCCCCCTCCGGCCGCACCACCCTCCCTGTCTCTGTAATCCCCCTCCGGCCTCACCACCCTCCCTGTCTCTGTAATCCCCCTCTGGCTTCACCACCCTCCCTGTCTCTGTAATCCCCCTCCGGCCTCACCACCCTCCCCGTCTCTGTAATCCCCCTCCGGCTTCACCACCCTCCCTGTCTCTGTAATCCCCCTCCGGCTTCACCACCCTCCCTGTCTCTGTAATCCCCCTCCAGCCCCACAACTCTCCCTGTCTCTGTAATCCCCCTCCGGCTTCAGAAATTACATGTCCGTGGCATAAGATTTTTATTTGGATTCATTTTTGTTTAATAAACCACCTCCCCCCTCCACAAAAAAGTGACATATTTCACCCCCAAACAAATTTCTGTTGATTGACCTTTTGGAGAGGCCGACACATGGACACCACAGTATTTTATCTCACATTGTACACGTAGAATGATGGAACTTGCTTTTAAATATTGCTAAAAAGGGAGGCAATGGCTTAATGGTATTCCTGCCAGATGATTGAAATGTACAGTGTTCCGAGGATTAGGGTTAGAATCCCAACATGACTGATGGCAGCATCGGAATCCAATACAATCTAGAGTGAAAAGGCGAATGAGAAAACCCATCTAGTTCACTAATGTCCTGCAGGGAAGGAAACGGTCATCCTCACCTGGTCTGGCCTACATGTGACTCCAGACCCACAGCAATGTGGTTAACTCTCAACTGCCCTCAGGAAAAATACATTAAAAACTGTTAACAAATACCCCGCAGGTATCACTTAAAAACTGGCTGTTCCCAATGGGACCATGTGAATTTCTGAACGGCCTGAACTAAAACTGAGTTTCAGCTTCACCTTCTCCCTGTCTCCCCTCATTCTGTTTACACCCAACTCCAAACACTCTCATTGAGCCAAGCAGCCCTCACAGTGCAGCCCTGTCATTTTCATTGTCTGCTCACACCTACACTGCCCTCAGCCTCCTGTACTGTTCCAATGCATCTCAATGGGAGCTCAGGGACAGCATCTCATCTTTCAATTCAGCCCTTTGTAACCCCAGAGTCAACATGGACCTCAGCAGTTTCTGAATGAACAGACAGTTGTCAGAAGCTGGAACATTCCACCTGAAAAGGTACTGGAATTTGAGTCCAAAAGGACTTTTAATGGGAAGTTTGCAGGTAATTGAAAATATGAAGTTTACAGGTTAACATCATGAAGTGGGTGATTGGGTCTAAATCTGAGAGTTCTTACAAAGAGACGAGGTGTAATTTGGATAAATCTGTGCTCCATCTCAGGCCAATATCTCCTTCCTCAGCTGCAGGGCCCAGAACAGAGCACACACCCAAAGGGTGATCCAAACACAAATTTGTACATCTTTCTGCTTAACAAAAATATTGGAGATATTTTCCCACAAACAGAACTGACAAACCTTTCTCCTTCCACAGTTAAATGCCAATGATATTCAGATCCTGATGACTCCATTGACTGTAAAAACTTACTTTTGAGATCCCAGCCTCAATTATTCTGATTTAATATCCTATGAAATAAATTCACAAAACAAAACAGAATATAAAGACATACCTTTCTCTTGGTATGTGCTTGATGTGTAAATGCCTCTCTTCAAATCACACACCCCCCCCCCCATCCTAGGAAGGGACATGTCCATGCCCCTCACTGTACCTTGCCCCCAATAAAGATGGCGGCCATATCCCAGGACCTATCACCGCCTGAGGGCCGCAGCCATTTTCCCATCTGCTGCAAACGCGGGATTAAGAGTTTCTAATTCAGACTAACGACCCGCACAGAGTGTAATTAAAACTTCCCAGTCTAAAGTGACTCATTACCTCTGTCTCTGAGGCCACTCTCCCCTTCCCTGTTTGCCTCTCCCACATTCACCAACGGCCGAGTCACGTGACACTGCACAGGCGGAGTTACTGGTGACGTGTCATCCCACTGGCCACGCCCCTCATTCACTCCCATTGTTTGGATGACCAGCTGGTTCCACTTGGTCCACCAGTCCCACCACCTTTTCCTATTGGTCCGAAGCTGCCATCAATCAGCTGGACCCCATTGTGAGGTCAGTGGTGGGATCCTCCCCCTGCCTGAATCAAACCCGGAAGGTGGATGGATGGTGTCAATCAGGAACAACAAGCAGGAGGTGCTGGGAAAGCTCAGCAGGTCTGGCAGCATCTGGGAACAGGAATCTGTCCAGTGGCCCTTCCTCAGAACCGATGGGAGCTGGGAAATTAGAATCCTGACAGTGTGGAAACAGGCCATTCGGCCCAAAAGTCCACAGCGTCCCTCCGAATGGTATCCCACCCAGACCCATTCCCCTACCCTATTACTGTATATTCCTCCTGACTAATGCACCTCACCTACACATCCCTGAGCATTATGGGAAATTTAGCTTGGCCAATTCAACTAACCTGCAGATCTTTGTACTGCAGGAGATAGGGGTTAAAGAGTAAATAATAGGTAGGGACAGGACCAAAAGAGAGACCGGAACATTTGGAAAGACAAAGGAGTGGATTACGATCTGGCTGGGAGGGTGCATAGCTGTTAATGGAGGGGACAGGAACCTGTGTCTGGCAGCATCTCAGTGGAGGTGGCGGAAATGGCGACTGATGATCAACGTTCTGCTGCAAAAACAGACCCCGAGCTTCCAGCTGCCTGTCACTATAACACACCTGGCCAACACCTCTGTCTCATGCTTACTGCAGTGTTCCAGTGAAGCCAGAACATACCAAAATACCAAATATTTCAAGGACTGCAATTTCCCCTCCCATGTGGTCAATACCATCCAATGTATCTCCTCCACTTCCTGCACCTCTGCCTTTGAAACCCACACCTCCAACTGCAACAAGGATAGAACACCCCGCAAGCTCCCCCCACCCACCCCAAGTCCTTACCTTCCACCCAGATACAACACATCAGCTTCTGCCATTTCCACAAGCTACAATCAGACCGCACCACCAGATTTGAAGGGGTTTGACAGAATAAATACTGATGTGTCTGAGGGTAAATACTGAGGGGGAGTCTGAAACCAGATTCTGAGCCAGTCACAGAATCAAGGGTTCTGTTTCGGATTCATCACGTTTAAGGCAACACAGACACGGGTAAGGGGTTTCAGTAGCAATGGAGCTGGAGTGAGGAGGGGACAAACAACGTTTAAGAGATTGGAATTCCTGGTGTTTGGGATTGTGTAAACGTCTAATCAGAAGGTCAGCTTCGCGTCAGAAACAACTGCAATATTGTGAAGAGTGAACTGCAATATTGTGAAGAGTGTAGTTCTGCTGTATAGTTCTCAGTGAGAGGGAGGGGCTCAGCAGTAAGGGAAAGTAATTGGTCAGGCAACGGGTTTAACCATGACAATGTTTCATTGGAGGAAACTGCACCTAATCGAGTAGTGGGAATGTGGTTAGCAGCTTGATAACTGAGTAACAGTGGAGTAATGGAGAGGGATGACGGGGAGGGAGAGCTGGGCATTGTCAGTGTACATGTGAAACCCAACATGGTGCTTTTGCACAATGTCACCTCCTGTCAGTATGTAGAGGAGATACAAGAGGGGCCAAGGATAGATCCATGAGGGACACCAAATGCAAGGAATTCAGAAAGGAAAGGGAGAGTGGAGATGGAGCAGGATTTTTCAACAACCATGAGGTCAAATATTAGTTTTTCACAGAATGGGAGAGAAGGACATAACCAGAAAAGACAGAACAAGGAACAATATCTGTGAATCGGTGACGGAGACTGATGAGGAGGGGGAGAAAAGAGAGTTGGAAACTCTATGGTTTACTGAGATGAGGGTAAAAGGGTCAAGATGAGCTCTGATAAGGCTTGACCGGGATTGGAGAAAGTTTGGACAAAATCCGGGAACACCACGTGAGGCAGTTTGACTCAGTGGGAGGGAGGGAAGCAGCAGATCGGATTGTCTCAGTCTTAGTGACAGAGAAACTCCATGTGCTCCAAACTCTTGTTGTTGGAGAGAAGGATGGAGGAGACAGGATGATGGACAGTGTTTCACAAAGAAACAAAACCTGGGTAAGTGATATTTAAAGTGAGTGAACAAACCTAATGTATTTAACTTTTACCCAAAATATTAAAACCAATGACAGAAATCCTGGTTCGAATCCCAACTTGGCAGATGGTGGAATCTGAATTCAAGAAAAAATAACTGGAATTAGGAATCTCCTAATCTCCATGGAACCATTGTCAATGGTGGAAAAATATCCTGCCAACCCGACAGTGGCCCAGCCAGCTACTCACTGTATTAATCACTGCAAAGTCTCAACAAAGGAATGAAACTGGATGGACCACTCAGCATCTGACAAGGCACCAGAAAATACAACCACAGAATCAGCCCTCTCGATGGTGCAACGTCCTCCAGACTAACATCTGGAGTTTGGTGTCAAAATGTGCAGAGCTGTCTCACAGACCAATCAAGGAACAGCCTGACATACTCATACTCATGGAATCAACTCTTACAGACAATGTTGAAAATGTGTTGCTGGAAAAGCGCAGCAGGTCAGACAGCATCAAAGGAGCAGGAGAATCGACGTTTCGGGCATGAGCCCTTCTTCAGGAGCCCTTTTACAGACAATGACCAGATACCACCATCACCATCCCTAGATATCGAGAGTGTGGTGATGGAAAAGCACAACAGGTCAGGCAGCATCCGAGGAGCAGGAGAATCGACGTTTCGAGCCTAAGCCCTTCATCAGCCTGACCTGCTGTGCTTTTCCAGCACCACACTCTCGACTCTGATCTCCAGCATCTGCAGTCTTCACTTTCTCCTGAAATCTCTGGATATGTCCTGTCCCACCAGCAGGACAGACCAGGCAGAGGTGGTGGCACAGACAGGGAGGATTTGCCCTCTGAGTACTCAGCATTGACTCCGGACACCAGGAAGTCTCATGGCTCCTGCTGATTACCACGCTCCGTCCTCCCTTGGCTGATGAATCACTTCTCCTTCATGTTGAACAACATTTGGAGGAAGCACTGAGGAAGTAAAATGGTGTCAAACGTACTCTGGGTACAGGATTTCAATCTCCACAATCGAGACTAGCTCTGCAACAGAATTACTGACTGAGCTGGTCAGGTCCTAAAGGATATAGCTGCTCAACTGAGTCTGCAGCAGGTGGTGAGGGAACCAACAACAGGGAAAAACATACTTGATCTCATTGTTATGAACTGACCAGCTACAGATACATCTGTCCATGACAGTATCGGTACGAGCGACCATTGCACATTCTTTTTGGAGACACAAGTCTTGGCTTAAAGTTGAGAAAAACTTCCATTGTGTTGAGTGACACTATCACCGTTCTAAATGGGACAGACTTTGATGAGATGTAGGAACGTAAATTGGATCTCCCTGAGGCACTGTGGGACATCAACAACAGCAGAACTGTACTCCAGCACAATCTGTAATCTCATGGGTTTGTAAATCCTGCTCTCACCCATCACAAAGGACAGGAAAGGAGGGCATGCCCAGAGCAGCACCAGGCATAACTAAAAATGAAGTGCCAACCTGGTGAAGCTACCAAACAGAACCATCTGCATATCAAACAGCATCAACAGCAAGCAACAGAGTTAAGTGATCCCACAACCAATGGATCAGATCAGAGCTCTGCAGTACTGCCACACCCAGTTGTGAACGGTGATGGACAATAAAACAACTCACTGCAGGAAGCATCACAGATATCCCCACCCTTACTGATGGAGGGGCCTCACACATCCATGCACCAGATAAGTCAAAAGCATTTGCAGCCAGAAGTGGGATGCTCCATCTCAGCCTTCTCCAGTGGTTTCCAACATCACAGATGTGAGTTTTAAGCCAGTTTCATTCAGTTTGAATAACATCAAGAAGTGGTTAAGTAGTGCAAAGGCTACGGGCCCTGCCAATATCCTGGCAATAATACTAATGCCTTGTGCTCCAGAACTTGCCACCCGCCAAGCCAAGTACCGCTCCAGCACTGGCATCTACTGACATTGTGGAACATTGCCCAGGCATGTTCAACAGAAAACACAGGGCAATCCAACCAAGCCAATTTCCCTCCGTCAGTCCACACTCGATCAGCAGTAAAGTGATGGAAGTTGTCACCAACAGGGCTACCAAGCAGCAGCTGCTCAGCAACAGCCAGCTGAGTGACACTCATTTCAGGCTCCACCATGGCCACTCAGCTCCCGATTGTGTTACCGCCTGATTCACAACCTGACAACCAGCTGAATCCCAGAGGTGTGGTGAGGTGAGGGGGACAAGACCACTATTTCGAGCTGATTCTAACATTGTATTAGCTCATATACTCTCATCCACCTTGTGTTATCTCCAGACTTCCTTATACAAACACACTCCTGGCCAACTTCCCACATTCAACCTCCCTGTTATCTCAAGAAAAACTAAATCTCTGCCCAAGTACTTCCTCGTACCAAAACTTGTTGATCCATCAAAAGGCTGCTATTCATAATCAACAACATAGAGCCACAGAGATGTACAGCATGGAAACAGACCTTTCGACCCAACCTGTCCATGCCGAACAGATATCCCAACCCAATCTAGTCTCACCTGCCAGCATCCGGCCCACATCCCTCAATTTAAAATTCTCACCCTTGATATAATTCCTGGTTGTGACCATCCCTAGCTCGCTGCATCACACACCCTTTGAGACCTCGACAACCCATTCTGTTCGAGACTCCCAATGATCTGTTAATTCATTACCTCACCTGTGTGGCTGCTTTTACAGTTGCCAAAGCAACAAGGTCTGAAATTCACAGCCAAAACCTCACAGGTCTGCTTTCCTCCTTTAAGACATTCCTCAAAACCTACTTCTCTGGCCTTGTCTAAAGTTTCCAATAATATTTGTGTGAAATTATAAGCATGATAATAAAACTACAAACTGTTCCTGATTTGGACATTATCTTCAAATCATCACTGTTGCTGTAATGAATAATCTGTAATGTCTCTTACCCAACCACATTGTGGGAGCACCTTCACCACACAAACTGCAGCTGTACAAGAAAGTCAAACATCACCCTCTCCCCAGGCAACAGGGCTTTGGCATTAATCACTGGGATCTGTGGAAGGAGAAACACAGTTGATGTTTCAGGGAGTGCAAAACGGATTACAGGGAACGAAAATGATGCAGAATTTATAGTCAGAAACGGAAGGAAAATACACTTGCTCATCGGAAAAAAAGAATTCTTGACTGTCAAAAATTTTCCAGAAAAAAAATTAATAAGCAGCACACGGTCAGGGGCTGGGCGGCAGTGAAAAATTAACGTATAAAAATGTCTGTAAAAGTAATAGTAAAATACACCCATTGTTCGAGACTGAGGAAGCTAGACATTAACAAAGTGGTCATGAGGGAGCCCAGAGATGAAGCAGAACAGTATAAGCTGTTATGATCCCACAGTCATAGAGATGTATAGCGCCGACACAGACTCTTCGGTCTAACTCATCCATGACAACCAGGTATCCGAACCTAATCTATTCCCATTTGCCAGCACTTGGCCCATATCCCTGTAAACGCTTACTCATCATATCATGTGTCTATTTAGACGCCTTTAACAAGTTTTATCTGTACTAGCCTCCACCACTTCCTCTGGCAGCTCATTCCACCCACTGCATGAGAGTTGTCCTTTAGGCCCCTTTGAAATTTTATCCGTTCATCCTAAAGCAATGCCTCTACTTCTGGACACCATCACTCCAAGGAAAACACCTTGTTCATTTACTCCATTCATGCCCCTCTTGATAGTATAAACCTCCATAACATCACAGCTCAGCCTATTGCACTCCAGGGAAAACAGCCCAGCCTCCAACCTCAAATCCTCCAACACTAACAACATTCTTGGAAGTCTTTTTTGAAACCTTTCAAGTTTCACAGCACCCTTCTGATAGGAGGCAGGCCAGAACTGCACACAATATTCCAAACGTGGCCTAACGAATGCCCTGTACAGCAACATGACCTCCCACATCCTGTACTCAATGCTCGAACCAATAAAGGAATATAAACTGAACACCTTCTTCACCATCCTATCTGCCTGCAACTTGACTTGCAAGAAACTATGAACCTGCAGTCCAAGGTCTCTTTGTTCCGCAAACGTCTCCAGGGCCTGGCCATTCAGTGTATAAGTCCTGCACTGATTTGCTTTTCCAAAATGCAGCACCTCACATTTATCTAAATTAAACCCCATCTGATCAATATCTCATTGTAATCTGAGGTAACCTTCTTCATTATCCACAATACCTCCAATTTTGTATGACCTGCAAACTCATTTCCGATACCAAATCATTTAAATGAATGACAAAACAAATCCAGAAATAAACATCCATTTCTCTGAGTTTGAATGTGCTCTGTAAATCCTGCCCAATGACTCTGTACCACAGAAAGGCTGCACATGCGCCTGGCAGCGCCTTGCCCCCTACAAAGCTGGCAGTTCCGCATGTATCCAGTGAATTCTTGCCCCGAATAAAGATGGTGACGCGTACACATACCTGCAGCCACACTGAGGCAATTCCCCATTTACTGAAAACACGAGACTGGGACGTTACAAAATATGTGTTTTCCGATGCGCACATTGTGTTTGTAAAACCTCTCCACTCACACAGAACCTCTCTCACCTCCTGCGGTTCCACAGACAGCCTTGATTTTTGCAGGTACCTATTCTCTGCCTGGTTACTCGTTTGTCCTTAGTGTGTTTGTACAATCACTTTGGATTCTCCTTAAACCTATTTCCTAAAGCTATCTCATATCCCCTTTTTGCCCTCCTGGTTTACCTCGAGTATACTCCTACTGCCCCTATACTCCTCTAGGGATTCTCACAAACACAGCTCTCTGTCCCTGCCAAATGCCTCCTTCATTTTCCTGACCAGGCCCTCAATTTCTTTCGACAGGCAGCATTCCCTACACCTACCAGCCTTGGCCTTAACAGGAACATACTGTCTATATACTCTCATTCTGGCAGGCCTGTGGAGGCAATAGCAGATGAGGACAGAGAAACAATCACTCCCAGTAAAGAGGCAATGTTGGGAAAGATAACAGCCTCAAGGTAGCTGGGTCTCCTGGCCCTGATGGAATGCATTCGAGGGACTAAAGGAGATGGGGGTGGGCGGGGGGGGGGTGGGGGGGGGGAAGAATAACAAACTCGTGATAATTCACTAAAATTTGTTGGATTCTGGGATGGTTTTGACAGACTGGAAGCTGCAAATTGGTGCCACTATTTTTCAAAAAGGACCTGTTAGCTTAACTTCTGCAGTGGAGAAAATGCTTGAATCTCTCAAGGAAGTAGTGGTGAGATATCTGGGTAGAAATTGTCTCATTTCGCAGACACAGCATGGATTCATGAAAGGCAGGTCACGTTTAATGGATTTACTGGAATTATTTGAGGATACAATGAGCGCGTTGGACAAGGGGGAACCGGTGGATGTGGTGTACCTGGATTTCCAGAAGGTATTCGATACGTTGCCACACAAAAGGCTGCTGTATAAGGTAAAGATGCACAGCATTATGGGTAATTATCATTGATACAGGATCGGTTCACCAACATAATAAATAATGGGGATAAACGGGTGTTTGGATTAGTGTTGACACTACAACTGTTTGCAATTTACACAAATGTTTTGGAATTGAGGACCAAGTGTACGGTGTCAGAGTTCACATTTGATACAAAGATGAGTAAAGCAATGTCTGCAGAGTCCATTGCAAGTCTGCACAGGGATACAGATCAATTAAGTGAGTGGGTAAGGATCTGGCAGATGGAGTTCAATGTTGGGATATGTGAGGTCATCCATTTTGGTCGGACTAACAGCAAACTGGATGATGAAATGGTGAAAACATGCAGCAGGCTGCTGTACAGAGGGAGCTGGGTGTCCTTGTGCATGAATCACAGGAAGCTGGTTTGCAGGTACAGCAGGTAATTAAGGCAGTGAAGGGAATATTGTCCTTCATTGCTAGAGGGATGGTTATGCTGCAGCTGTACAGGGGGCTGGGGAGGCCACACCTGGAGTACTGTGTACAGGTTTGATCCCCTTACATTAGCAAGGATGTACTGGCACTAGAGGGAGTGCAGAGGAGGGTCACTAGTTTGAGTTGGGAGTTGAGAGGGTTGGTGTATGTGGAGAGATTGAGAAAACATGTTCTATACTCATTGTAATTTAGAAGAATGGGACGTTGGATAGGAAACAAATAAAATTATGAGGGGAGGAGATAAGACAGAAGCAGGGAGGCTATTTCCACTGGGGACGGGTCCAACTCCAGAGCCTCAAAATAAGGGGAGCAGATTTAGGACTGAGATCAGGAGGAGCTTCTTCAGCTAAAGGGTTGTGAATCTGTGGCGTTCCCTGCTGACTGCAGCATTTGAATGCCTTTCAGGCAAAATGTAGATTTGTGAACAGGAAAGGAATTAAGGGTTATGGTGGGAGATCGGGAACGTGGAGCTGAGGCCATGAAAAGATCAGCCCTGATCTTATTGAATGGTAGAGCAGGCTGGAGGGGCCAGGTGAAAGTTCTTGCCTCGTGCCATCAAAATCAGCCTTTGTCCAATTCAGAACCTTAACATGTAGATCTGGTCTATTATTTTCTGTAACTATTTTAAAACTAGTAGAATTATCAGAGAATCCCAACAGTGTGGAAGCAGGTCATTCAGCCCATCACACTGATACTGACCCTGAGAGCCTCCTCACCTCCCCCAGTAACATTGCATTTCCCAGGGCCACCCAACCTACACATGCCTGAACATTACGGACAATTCAGCCTGGACAATCCACCCAACCTGCACATCCCTGAACACTGGACAATTCAGCCTGGATAATCCAACCTATCCTGCACATCTTTGGACTGTGGGAGGAAACCAGAGAACCCAGACAAAATCCATGCAGAATACCCCAATAAGGTGGTCATCCCTTTCTTATTTCCCAGTTCCAACGAAATAACTTCAATGGGCGTACTCCCAGCAATATCTTCCCTAAGCAAAAACATAATGCTATCCTGAATCAAAAATGCTACTCCCCCTCCTCTCTTGTCCCCCTTTCTATTCTTCCTATAGCATCTATACCCTGGAACATTAAGCTGCCAGTCCTATCCATCCCTGAGTGATACCTCTGTAGTTGCTATAATATCCCAGTGCCATGTTCAAAACCATACCCTGAGCTCATCTGCCTTCCCTGTCAGGCCTCTTCTATTGAAGTAAATGCAGTGCAACTGCTCAGTCCGACTTCATTCTGTGCCTTGCCCTTGCCTGCCTTGACTATTTGACTTCTGAACTGTACCAGTCTCAGACATACTCTTTCCTCACTATCTTATTGGGTTTACACCCACTCCCTCACTGGTTTAATGCCTCCCGAGTATCACTAATATCTCCCTGTCTGGATGTTAACACCTTCCGATTCAGGTACAATCCATCCTTCTTATGCAGGTCGACTCTACTCCAGAGGAGATCACAATGATCCAAAAAAAATGTGAATCCTTTTCCCCTGCACCAGCTCCTTAGCCACTCATCCAGCATCTCCTCCTCCTCTGTAATATGGACATTTTTCAAGATGTCACCATTTATTTCCCCACATTCTATATCTCCCATGTACTTCTTCACAGTAAACACTGATGCAAAACACTGGTTTCCTATCTCGCCCATCGCCTGCAGCTCCACACAATGGCTGTCTTGCTGATCTTGGAGGGTCTCTATTTTCTCCCTAGTTAGCCTTTTTTTCTTCATGTATTTATAGAAGCCCTTCGGATTATTCTTAAACCTATTCGCCAAAGCTATCTCACGTCCCTTTTTTGCCTCCTGATTTCCCTCTTAATTATACCCTACTGCCTTTATACTCAATTTTTTTGGATTGGAATAAATGCAAAACCTGAAAAAACAGACGAGGGCAGGACTTACTCTCAATAAAGGTAGGGCCCTGAGTAGTGATATGGGAACAGAGAGACCGAGGGCTTCACGTCTTTGAAGTTTGTGTGACATGTAGACAGGGTGGTTAATAAGGTGCTAAGCACACTTACCTTGATTGTTCAGACCTTGGAGTACAGGAGTTGGGACGTTATGTTGGGATGTACAAGATGTTGGGGAGGCCTCTTCTGGAATACTCTGTCCAGCTCTGGTTGTGGTGTTATAGGAAGGAGATTATTAAATTGGAGCAGGTTCAGAAGAGATTTACCAGCATGTTGCCATGAATGGAGGGATTGTGTTCTAAGGAGAGGCTGGATAGGCTGGGAATTTTTTCACTGGCGTGCACGAGGTTGAGGCGTGAGCTTATTAGAGGTTTATAAAATTAGAAAGAGTGTAGACAGGGTGAATAGCCGGGGAGAGGGGATTCAAAACTCGGGTGCATTCATTTTGAGAAGAAATGAGAAAGATTTGAGAAAATACATGAAGGTTTTAATAAAAAAGATACACGTGTGGAATGAACTTCCAGAGGAAGTGGTAGCTGTGAATACAATTACAATATTGAAAAGACATTCAGTTAAGTACATAAATAGGAAATATTTGGATGGATGTGGACCAAGCGGAGGCAGGTACAATTAGTTCAGTTTGGAATTATGGTCGGCATGGACTGGTTGGACCACAGGGCCTGTTTCCTTGCTGTATAACATTATGACTCTAATCCTCACGATCCCTAAATTCCTCCATCCTCAACTCGCCTGATCAATGTCACCTAAACCATCCTCACAACTCTTCCTTATTTATATAATTCCTCACTAGCCACAGAACGCTCCCTATCTCACGTCCTCCAGTTTCTCAAATCTCTGCGATATGTGCCTTTCTTTAGTTCCAACCTTGAGGATGCCCTCATTCACTCCGATTGGTTGGAGGACAAACTCGTACGACCTGGTCCTCCAGTACTGCCCTCTGGCCCTATTGGCCTGCGCTGACATCACTCACCTCACAATGGGCCCCGGATGATTGGTGGGATTCTCCCTCTCTCTCTGCTCTGGGATGAGCTTCATCATTCACAGTGAATGGGACAGTATCACAGAGCACAGGGGCTGGGGGCTATTCAGCCCATTGGGGCTGTACTCTCTCCCTCTGGAGATGCTGCAAATCTGTCCCAATTCCCTTCCCATTTGCCCATAGCACCCCAAATCTTCCCTTAAAAAGTAAAATTCCAAATCTGTTTATGAATAATTGCTGAGTCTGTCCAGCTGCCGTTCAGACTATTCCAGATGCTCAGAACTTACTGAAGAACATAATGTTCACATATTCACTTATTATTTGCCAATTACCTGAAAATAGTTACTAAAATTGTGACATTGTTAACAATTCCCCTCTCTCTGAAAATTAAATATCTTAGAAACAAATTTGCCGCTGATCAAAATCACTGCTTAACCTTCTCAGCTCCAAGAACAATTATCTGTGCTTCTGCTAGCTCTCCACAAAAGAGGAACACATCTTATTTTCATTTATTAGTGTCATAGAGATGTACAGCACAGAAACAGACCTTTGGTCCAATTTGTCCATGCCAACCAGGAATCCTCAACAACTGGAGCCCCATTTGCCAGCGATTGGTCTGTATCACTTGAAACCCTTCCTATCCATGTACCCAATCAGATGCCTTTCAAATGTTGTAATTGTATCAGCCTCCACTACTTCATCTGGCAGCTCAATCCACACACACACCACACTCAGTTTGAAAACGTTGCCCCTTAGATCCGTTTTAAATCTTTGCCCTCTCAACTTAAGCCCATGCAATTGTTTTGAACCCACCTAACTGGGGGGAAAAACACCGTGGCTGTTCACCGTATCCATGCCCCTCATGATTTTATAAATCCCCATGAAGTCACCTCTCAGTCTTTGACTCTCCAGGGAAATTAACCCTGGCCTATTCAGCCTCTCCCTGTAGCCCAAATCCTCCAATCCTAGCAAAGTCTTTGTAAATCTTGTCTGAACTCTTTCAAGATTCACAACATCCTTCCCAGAACAGGGGATTTCGAACTTAAAACATAATTCCTGAAATGGCTTAATCAATGTCCTGTCCAGCCACAATTTGACGCCCCAGCTTCTGTACTCAATGCATTGACCAATAAATATAAGCATACCAAACCCCACCTTCACTAGCCTGCCTATCTATGACTGTACTTTCAAGAAGCAATGAACCTGCATTCCATGGTCTCTATGTTCAGCAACATTCCCAAGGACTTTACCATTAAGTGTATAAGTCCTGCCCTGATTTGCCTTTCCAAAATCCAACAGCTTACATTTGTCTAAATTGAACCCAGTCTGCCATTCCTCGCCCCAATGGCCCATCTGGTCAAGATCCTGTTGCCTTCTGAACTAACCTTCTTCATTGTCCACTACACCTCCAATTTTGGTGTCTTCTGTAAACCTACTGACCATATCTCATATTCACATCCAAGTCAATTATTTAAGGACCCAATATCCATTCCTGCAACACGCTGCTGCTCACAGGCCTCCAGTCCACAAATCAACCCTCTGCACCACCCTCTGCCTCCTACCTTCAAGCCAGTTTTGTATCCAAATGGCTAGTTCTCTCAACATTTCATGTTATCTAACCTTGCCAACCAGTCTGCTTTGTGGAACATCGTTCAGTGTCCATATAGACAACATTCACAATCTGCCTTCATCAATCATCTTTGTCACATCTTCAAAAAAAACTCAATCAAGTTAGAGAGAGAATTTCCCACACACAAAGCCATGCTATCTATCCCTAACCATTCCTCGTCTTTCCAAATACATGTAAATTCTGTCCCTCAGAATCCATTCCAACAACTTGCCTGCCACTGACTTCAGGCTCACTGATTTCTTGTTCCCTGGCCTTTCCTTACCACCTTTTTAAATAATGGCACATGTCTTCCAGCACCTCACCTGTCACCAAAGACAATATAAATATCTCAGGGAGGGGCACTGCTATCACATTCCTAGCTTTCCACAAGTGTCTGGGATACACCTTAACAGGTCCCAGAGATTTATCCACCTCGATATGATTCAACACATCCAGTACTACCTCCTCTGTAATATGGTCAGGAGGCGGGCAGCAGTGGACAATTCATTTACTGAAAGGTCTGTGAACATAATAGTAAAATACTAAACAGAGCAAAAATACACTCAGAGACTGAGGAAGCTAGATAGTGAACAAGTGGACATCAAGGTGCTCAGAGGCGAATCGGAGCAGTTTTATGATCCCACAGTCAGAGATGTCTAGCACCGAAACAGACTCTTCAGTACAACCCATCTATGCCAACCAAATATTCGAACCTAATCTATTCCCATTTGCCAGCACTTGGCCGGCATCCCTCTGAACCCTTCCTATTCAACTGCCTTTGAAATGTTACAATTTTTGTTGCCCTTTAGGTCCCTGTTGAATTTTCCCCTCTCACCCTTAACCTATATCCTCTAGTTCTGGGCTCCACCACCCCAGGGTAAACACCTTGTCTATTTACGCTATCCATGCCCCTCACGATTATATAAATCTCTTCAAAATTACACCTCAGCCTATGACACTCCAGGGAAAATGGCCCCAGTCCCTATTATGCCTCTCCCTGCAACTCAAATCCTCCAACCCTGGCAACATCCTTGAAAATCAATTCTCAAACCTTTCAAGTTTCAGTGCCTCCTTCTGATAATAGGGAGACCAGAATTGCACACAATATTCCAAAAGTGGCCTAACCAATGTCCTGTCCAGCTCCTGTACTCAACGCTCTGACCAACAAAGGGAAGCATACCAAATGTCTTCTTCACTGTCTTATCGACCTGTGACTCTACTTTCAAGGAACTGTGAACCTGCATTCCAAGGTCTCTTTGTTCAGCAAGACTCTCCAAGACCTTACAATTCAGTGTGTGAGTCCTGCTCGGATTTGCTTTTCTAAAATGCAGCACCTCACATTTATCTAAATTAAAGCCTATCTGCCAATCCCCAGCCCATTGGCCCATCTGATCAATATCCCATTGTATTCTGAGACAACCTTTATCACTGACCACAATACCAACAATTTTGGTGTCACCAGCAATCTTACTAACGGTACCGCCTCTATTCACATCCAAATCATTTAAACGAATGACGAAACAAATCCAGAGAAAAAAAATCCATTTCCCTGGGTGTGAATGTGCTCTGTGTAAATCCTGCCCCATGACTCTCTATCAGGGAGAGCTGCACATACTCCCTCTGAACTTTGCCCCCTACAAAGATGGCGGCTGCACGTGTCCAGTGATTCGTTGCCCCGAATAAAGATGGCGGCACTGACTCGAGTCAATCGCGAAATGAGGCATTTTCCGGTTTACTGCAAAAACGAGACTGTAAATTTCAAATTTGTCTTTTCCGATGTGCACCAAATGTTCGCAAAACCTCTCAGCCTAGACCGTCACCGTTTCCCTCCCGCTTGCTGCTGT
This sequence comes from Hemiscyllium ocellatum, assembly GCF_020745735.1. Lineage (NCBI taxonomy): Eukaryota > Metazoa > Chordata > Chondrichthyes > Orectolobiformes > Hemiscylliidae > Hemiscyllium > Hemiscyllium ocellatum. The sequence goes on along the minus strand of NW_026868457.1, from coordinate 10,461 downwards.
TTATTTCTTTCCTTACCGACAGCTCTCCGCCCCGCACAGCCGCGCTGTCCGCGAGGATGATCACGTGGTATAATCAAGTCCCGCCTCTCATTCACTCTGATTGGTCGGAGGGCCAACCGCCTCGCCAGGTCCTCCAGCCCCGCCCCTGTACTTCCATTGGTCCACCGCTGACATCAATCATCTTGTGACCATTGTTGGCTGGAGCATGCGCACTGCTTCCTGGTTTTTGTTGCTCTGCATAAGTTACAAGAGTGAGGGACAAAGTTAAAAACACACAACCACCTGATGAAGCAGCAGCAGCGCTAGTGCTTCCAAATAAACCTGTTTGGACTATAACCTGGTGTTCTGGGAATTTTAATTTTGTCCATCCTAATCCAACATCAGCACCTCCAAGTCACGAGTGAGGGAGGAATGTGTTATAAGTGATTTCTGTCTAGGTTTTCTGAATCTCCGGAGAATAGTTCCTGACACTTGGCTAACTATTCTAACTCTAGGGATCTGATTCAGAACAACCGGGTCCTGCCTCCGAACTCTGCCAACCGCGGACTGACCTTTAACCCTTGTGTCAAGGGAGACTGTCCACAAGGTTAAGTTCAAAAAGGCGAACTCCAAGTTGACTGGTATCAGCCCTTATCCCCACCGGCTGTCACTTTTCCCGTGGCAATTCGAAATACTGCGAGACACACACAGACAGAGCAACTGATGTTTATTCAATCTTCGAAGATTGGGCGAGTTCCAAAAAGGACTTCGGAAATCGCAACGGGAGATTTTACAGCACTAATACTTATACATTATTTTTCCATTCAAATACATTGGTGATAATTTCATTGGTTTAAACATCTCACGCTATGGATTTTTCTTACATTAAAAATCATTAATGACAATTCCATTGGTTAAAGCATTTCACGCTTTTCTCTGCCAATTTCTTTAATTAAAATGTTATATTATTTTACAATTTCTGCTACTAGTTATAACATTTATTGATGTCATGAAAAGAGCTTTCATTGTATATTGCCCTCTGTGTCTAACTGAAGCATTCCTTGGTTTCTTGCCCAAGGTTACCATGTTCCTGGCATAACAGAGGTGACTTCTAGTTCATGCTTCATTATGGCCTAGTCGATCATTAGTTTCATAATTTAGTTTTTATTCATTAAACCTCAGTTTTAGTACAGTGAGTGTGTGTGTAGGTGTGTGAGTGAGTGTGTGTGTATGTATGTGTGTGAGAGTGTGTGTATGTGTGTGTGTGTGAGAGTGAGTGTATGTGAGTGTGAGTGAGTGTGTGTGTGTGAGTGAGTGTATGTGAGTGTGTAGGTGTGTGTATGTGTGTGTGTGTGTGTGTGAGTGTGTGTGTGTGTGTGAGTGAGTGTGTGTGTGTGTGTGAGTGAGTGTATGTGAGTGTGTGTGTGTATATAGGTGTGTGTATGTGTGTGTGTGTGTGTATGTGTGTGTGAGTGAGTGTGTGTGTATGTGTGTGGGATATGTGTGAGTGTGTGTTGTGGTGTGTGTGTGTGTGTGAATGCATGAAACTGCAGAAATTACATTAACCATATCAATTGTATAACATAAGAACTAGGAACAGGAGAAGACAATCCTGCCCTTTGAGCTTGCTCTGCCATTCAATAAGATCATGGCTGATCACTTTGTGGACACAGAACCATTTACCCATGTTCTCACCGTATTCTTTAATTAATTATTTCTGTTTTGAAAAAAAGCTACCTTAGCTTTAAAAACGTTTACTGTACAAACATCAACTACTTCCCTGGGCAATGAATTCCATTGAGGTTAAGAAGTTCCTTTCCAATTCAGTCCTAAATTTGCTGCCTCTAATCTTGAGGTGATGCCATCTTGTCCTAGATTCACCTGCCAGTGGAAACATCCTCTCTACTTCTATTTTATCCATTTCATTCATTATTTTATATGTTTCCATTCTTCTGAATTCCAATGAATATAATCCCAATCTACTCCGTCTCTGTTAAGCCAACCCCCTCAACTCTGGAATCAACCTAGTTAATCTCCTCTGCACCCCCTCTCGTGCCAGTACATCCTTTCTCAACTAAGGAGATAACAACTACATGGAGTACTCCAGGTGTGGCCTCACCAGCACCCAATACAGCTGGAACATAACATCTGCTTTTAAGCACAATCCCTTCAGCATAGAAGGACAAAATTGCATTTGCCTTCAGAATTGATTGTTATACCTGGTGACCAACCTCACGCAGTAGGATACTCAGGTGCCTCTGCTTAGCAAAAATGCAACTTTTTAAAATTCAATTAATAATCTCTTTTAATGTTACTCCAACCAAACAGTATGACATTACATTTATGAACATTATATTCCATATGACCGACCATTGCCCACTCACTCAATGTATCTATGTTCCTCTGCAAAGTTCCACAGTCCTGCGCACACTTTGTCCTGCTACTCATCATCGTGTCATAAGCAAACTTTAACACCCTAAATGTGGTCCCCAACTCCAAATCATCTGTATCAATTCTAAATAATCGCAGTCCCAACACTGATCCCTGAGGCACACAACTAGTCACTGATTGCCAGCCAAGATAATATGCATTTATCCCCACACTTTGCTTCCTGTTAGTCAACCAATCTTCTATCCATGCTAATCCTATACCCCTAATGCCATATACCTTTATATTATGCAACAGCCTCTTGCACAGCACCTTTTTGAAGGCCTTTTGGAAATCCAGGTACACTGCATCCACTGGGTCCACATTGTCCAACTTGCTTGAAATGTCTTCATAGAATTCCAAAAGATTTTTCAAGCATGACCTGCCCTTCATGAACCCATGCTGTACCTGTCCAATGGGACAATTTCTATCAAGTCCCTGCTATTTCTTCCTTGATAATAGATCAAAGCATCATTCCCACTATAGAGAAGAAGCTGTCTGGGGTATAATTACCCATCTTTTGTCCACCTCCTTTTTAAAACAGTGGCGTCACTTTTGCTGCTTTCCAAACTGCTGAGACTGCCATGAAGTCCAGTGAATTTTGGAAAATTACTGTCAGTGCATTTGCTATTTCTCCTGGGATACATTCTGTCAGGGAAAAGAGAATTTTCTATTATTAGCTCAATTACCTCCAACAATCCAAAACTAGGTGTCCTGTAATAATGATAGCTTCCATATCCTCACCTACCTTTGTGTCTTTGTTAATTACTGGCAAGATATTAGTATCCTCCACTGTGATGTCCCGGAACTAAATGCTGCTTCTCTTTTTCCAAAAGACCAACGTTTACTTTTGCCACTCTTTTCTCATTATTTATGTTTATAGAAACATTTGCTATCTGTCTTTATAGTCTGTGCTAGTTTATTTTTCTCATGTTCGAGCTTACATTTCTTTGTAACTCTTCTGTGGCTTTCTGTTGACCTTTAAAGTTTTCCCAGTTCTAGTTTCATGCTGGTTTTGGCCACTTTGTATGCCTTTCAATTTGATCACTTTCCTTAGATACCCATCGTAGAGAACACCTTTTCTTACAGTCCTTCCATTTCACTGGAATATACCTTTGCTGAGGACTTTGGAAAATGTCTTTGAAAATCTTCCACTGCTCATCAACTGTCCCACCATAAAATCTTTGTTTCCAGTCTACGTTATCAAGGTTCTCCCTCATTCTATTGTAGTTCCTCATGTCCAAGCACAGGACCCAGGTATTAGGTTTTATCTTCACACTCTCCATATGTGTTAAATTCAACCATACAGTGATCACTTCTTCCGAGAGGATCCCTAACTCTGAGGTCACTAATTATTCCTGTGTCATTGCAGAGGGTCAGATCTTGGATAGCTTGCTCCCTTGTAGATCCATTTCATACTGTTCATGTAAAATATCACAGATACACTTAATGAACTCCTCATAGCTACCCTGACTAAGCTGGTTTGACCAAAATACATGTACATTAAAATCACCCATGATAATAACCGTACCATTTTTACAGGCATTAGTTATTTCTTTGTTTATTGCCCATCCCAATATGATGTTATTATTTGGTGGCCTATACACTGCACCTATCAGTGACTTTCTTGGTAGAATTTTGAATGCATCATTCCTGTTTCTCCTAATGTATGGCAAAAACAACAACTACTCATATTGGATGGAATCTTTCACAATGGCAAATCTCCTAAGGTACTTCATGGATGATCAAAACATTGATTAAGCAGAATGATTTCCAAAAAAAATCTTAAAGGAGGATAGAATAGGTTAGGGAGACGATTTGACAGACTTCTGCCCTTGACACTTCCAATTGTGGAGTGATGCAGATGGGGCAGGTTGGAAAGGGAACATGCAAAGGGGAAATGGAGGAGTGCAGGCAGTGTATAAGGTCTTAAGGACAGAGGAGGTTCCAGACTGAGTCTGTCTGTGATAGAGAGTATGGCTGCCTCATGGAGTTTGAAGCTCTGCAATGGGTGCATGCAAGTCATGTTAGTCGAGGATAGTATAACGGTGGCTGAGATAGCTTTTCATGAGGACTTGTCTCCTGAGGTAGTGTGGGCTGAGGTTAGAAACAGAAGGGGAGAGGTCACACTGCTTGGAGTTTTTTTATAGGCCTCCACAGAGTTCTAGGGAAGTGGAAGAGAGGATTAGCAAAATTATTCTGGGTAAGAGCAAAAGTCCCAGGGTGGGCATTGTCTATAAACCTCAGGCACATGCGCAGTTTGGTTCCTATGTAGCGCATGCGCAGTGTCACATTGATCAGGACAGAGATAGACATGGAGCTGCTTCCTCCGGCAGCGGCTGCGATCGGCTTCAGAGAGCGGCGCTCAGAGCCGGGGTGTGGGAGCCTCGCTGGGAGAAAGGAGCGGAGAGAATTCACAAGTGCGGGATACAGGTTAAAAAAAACAAAAAAGCCCCTCCAGGCCCGGGAAGGAGGTGGCGGTCTCTGATCGGGGAAGCGGCCCAGGGTCACGGCCGCCATTTGTTTGAGGGAAGAGGGCGAGCGGGCCTCAGGGCCGCCATGTTGAGAAGGTCAAGGTGCAGGAGGGCGGGGCTCTCGGGGTCTGTAGAACAATCAGAGGAAAGGGAAGCCCCATTGTTCCTGATGAATTCCATGAACACAGCGTCACTGGGCGGTCCCGCAGGAATCTCCTCTCTCAGTCCCTGCTGTGATGTTTCACCCCAATCACAACCAGCAGCTCTCCTCCTCTCTCAGCTCCCCTTCTGTCCTTCCTGCAGCATCTGTCCCTGGGGCATTGAGCTGCCTGTCCTGTCCCTCCCTCAGCTGTTGTTCTGTAATCCCTGTGATATCCCAGTCCCATCCTAGATTACTTCACTAAAGACATGAAACATTTAATTCACATTCAATCATTTACAATGGTGGGATTTGAACCTGTGTCCAGAGAACATTTGCTGAGTTTCTGGATAAATTGTTTCACAATAATGCCACTAGGCCATCACTTCGCCTTCTCACAGGTTGGGCATCCCAGCACAAGTGTTTGATCCTGTACTCTGGTGATATCACTCAGTGTCGCTCCATGGGCATGGATAGGATAAATAGGCAAAGTCTTTTCCCTGGCGTTGGGGAGTCCAGAACTAGAGGGCATAGGTTTAGGGTGAGAGGGGAAAGGTATAAAAAGAGACCCAAGGGGCAACATTTTCACACAGAGAGTGGTATGTGTATGGAATAAGCTGCCAGATGATGTGGTGGAGGCTGGTACAATTGCAACATTTAAGAGGCATTTGGATGGATATATGAATAGGAAGGTATTGGAGGGATATGGGGCGGTGCTGGCAGGTGGGACTAGATTGAGTAGGAATATCTGGTCGGTATGGACGGGTTGGACCGAAGGGTCAGTTTCCATGCTGTACATCTCTATGACTCTATGTGGTATCCCTCATTGTGTGGTTCTAATTGCTGCCCCTGTCACCATCTCTCACTCTTGTAGCTACTCCAAATCCTGAGCCAACAGAATTCTCCACTCTAGAGAGATGAGGCAGCACAGGCCAGGATTGGAGACTGGGTTTTCCAGATCTATGTGGGGCTCAGTGCCATTCTACATGTGTAACCCTCACAGTATCAGTCTAATTTCCCATTCTGCCTATTTCTGTGTCTTCTACAGGTACCCAGGGAGTTCCTGACTCAATAGACTTGACAACTGCTGGTTGGGAAGATGATTGGTCAGCCAGAGAGACAAAGGTCAGAGAGGTCGGGAGCCTTGAATAAATTCTGCCGCCAGATAAGATCACTCAGCGCACAGAGCAGAGAGCAATGAGAGGGCTCTATACATCAGCTAACAGGACATGAGATAGATATAATGCTGGAAAGGAGCACAGTACTGACACACCCCAGGCTCAGGTACCACCTTTACTTTAAGTTTTGTTGTATTGGGACAGCATCGGGAGTTCCCAGTTTTTCAATCCAGGCCTGTGCTGTCTTGGTGAACATCAGGACAACAGAGGGGAAAGCAGGCCTCCCATGAGAGGGTGATAATGCTTCCTGGGTCTTTCTGTTCCCTATTCCCTCTCCAACACTGTATCGATGGCTTGTCTTGTGGACCAGTGTCTTCAATCATTCTAACACCAATAACAGTTCCTATCTCTGTCACCTCCTTCCTTCTCACCAATTACTTCACATATTTGAAACCTCCAGTCCAGATGACCATCCATATCGCTGTAACTTGCTTCAGTCTCTACAACATGCCTTGTCTCGGTAGTCTCCTCCTCCAATAACTAGAAACATCGGGTCTGTTTCTGTGCGGCATGACCTTTCGGCCGAGGTTTCCGAAATGGAATGAGTCGCGTTTGCCTGTGTTTGGCTCAAATCCCTTCAAGTCAGGCAGCATCCAAGGAACAGGAAATTCAACGTTTCGGGCATAAGTCCTTCATCAGGAATGAAGGGCTTATGCTCAAAACGTCGAATTTCCTGTTCCTTGGATGCTGCCTGACCTGCTGCGCTTTTCCAGCAACACATTTTCAGCTCTGATCTCCAGCATCTGCAGACCTCACTTTCTCTCCAAATCCCTTCAAACCTTCCCCTCTCCATGTACCTGCCCAAGTGCCTTTTCCATGTTGTAATTGTATTTGTTTCTACCATTTCCTCTGGAAATCCGTTCCGTCTATGCACTATCCTTCATGGAAAATGTTGCCCCTCAGCTCCCTCTTTAAATCCTTGCTCTCTCACCTCACGTTTATGCCTCTAGCTTTGGACTCACCTACCCTTGGAAATTCACTTTACTTAGGCCCTACATTGTTTCATAAACCTTTATAAGGTCACCCCGTGGCCGCCTCTGCTCAGGAGAAATAATGACGACAATGTTACCAATATCTCCAACTCGTGTTCAATGCTCTGACCAATGAAGACAAGTGTGCCAAATGCTGCTTTTCCCACCCTGTCCACCTGTGATGCCACTTCCAAGGAACAATGTAATTTCACCCCTTGGTCTCTCTCTGTTCGATAACACTGCCCAAATCCCTACCATTAACTGCATTAGTCCTCCTGGTTTGACTGAACTAAATTCAACACCCGAATTAAACGCCATCTTTCATTCCTTGACCCATTTGCCCAGTTGATTACCATCCCCTTCGAGAACTATATTCCCTGCCCAGTCTTGCACTTATCTTTGTATCCACAAACATTATAACAGGGACTCTTATATTTTAGCTCAAAATGTTGATGTAAATGATGAACAACAGTGGTCCCAGCACCAATCCTCACAGCACACTGCTGGTCAGAGGCCTCCAGTCTAAACAACAACCCTCTCCCACCACCCTCTGTCTCCCACTGTCATCCCATTGTATATCCCATTGCTGGCTAGCTCTCCCTGACCCCCTTGTGATCTACCCTTACTAACCAATGTATCATGCTACACCCTAACCAAGGGTTTACTGAAGACAGAAACAACATCTGTTGCTCTGCCTTCATCTATCTTCTTAGTCACATCTTGAATAAACTCCAGTCAAGTTTGTGAGACATGTTTCCCACGCACAAATCCATGCTGGCTGTCCGTAATAAGTCCATATCTTTCCAAATGCATGCAAGTCCTACCTCGCAAAATGACCTCCAACAACTGACCCACCCTGATGTCTGGCTCATCAGTCTGTAGTTCCCTGGCTTCCTCTTGCAGCCTTTCTTAATTAATGAGACAACATTATAATCCTAGTCAGAGAGTCATACCGCACTGTTCGGTTAACACTAACAATACTCTAAAACTGATCTCATCCCACCTGCCTGTTCCTGGATAATATCCCTTCAAACCTTTCCTATTCCTGTACTAATCCAAATATGTTGAAACATTGTAATTGTCCGCACATTCATCCCTTCCTTGGAAGTTCATTCCACACGCGTCCCACCCTCTGTGTGACAATGTGTCCCCATGTACTTTTTTTAAAAAATGTCTCTCCTCTAAACTTAAGAATGTAGTGCCTTGTCTTGAAACTCCCCTGACCATGGAAAAGACAACTCCCATTAACTCTATCTATCCCCTCATTACTTTATAAACTTCTATGAGGTCATCTGTCAACATTCAAGTTTCAATGAAAAAATACCAACCTATCCAGCCTTTCTTTATAACTGTAACCCTCCATAACCAGCCACATCCCAGTAAATCTCCTCTGAACCCTCTCCAGCTTAATAGTATCCTTCCTATAACTGGGCGACCCGAACTGGGCACAGTATTCCAGAAGAGAACCAAAGGATTGAGCAGTGAAAGCAAGTGTGGCAAGCAAGTTTTTTTATTAACCATCCTGTCTCTCTCCATGTTGCAAACTTCAAAGAATTATGTACCTGAACCCTGAGTTCTACAACACACTACCGAAGGTCCTACCATTAATTGTATAAGTCCTGCCCGTGTTTGTTGTACCAAATGCATTCCCTCACATTTATTCAGATTGAACTCCATCGACAGTTTTTCAGCCATTCACACATTTCATCAGGATCCCTTTGTAATCTCAGAAAACCTTCTTCACTGTCCACAATGCCACCTTCCAGTCTACCTGCCTCTCACACATGGTACAAATATCTCTGCTAGGGGCCCTACAATGTCTTCACCAGCTTCCCACAATGTCCTGAGCTACATTTGATCAGGTCCTGGGGATTTATCTACCTTAGTGTTTTAAAACTTCCAGCACCTCCTCTTCGATAATGTGGACTCATTTCAAGACATTGGCTCATAGAGATGTACAGCATGGAAACAGATCCTTCGGACCAACTCCTGCATGACGTATCTAGTCACATTTGCCACAATTTCGCCAATATCCCTCTAAACCCTTCCTACTCATACACCCATCCACATGCCTTTTAAATGTATTTCTATCACCCTTCACTATTTCCTCTGGCAGCGTATTCCATACACTCTGCAGGAACCAATTGTCCTTTAGGTCCCTTTAAAAAGTTCCCCTCGCACTTTAAAGCTATGTCCTGTCAGTTGGGAATCCCTCAGCCTGGGGAAAAGACCTTGTCTATTGACCCTATCAATGATCATCATGATTTTAAACACCTTTATCAGTTAACTTCTCAGCTTCCCATATTCAAGTGAAAACAGCCCCAGCTTATTCAGCATTTCCCTGAAGCACAAACCTACCACCTGTGGCAACATCCTTGGTCATTTTTTCTGATCCCTCTCATGTTCCACAACATCCTTCCTGTGGCATTGAGACCAGAATTGCACACAGTATTCCAATAGTAATCGGGCCAAACACTGTTTAGTTCCCTGAGCTCCCCAGTATTTATCCACCGTAAGTTCCAAAGTGAAATATTTGTTTCGGATCTTGTAATTTCACACATCCCCTCTCGCCCTCCCCTCCCATCTCTCGCCCTCTCGGCCCTCCCTCCCCTCTCTCGCACTCCTGGCCCTCCACTTCCCTCGCCCTCCCTCTCCTCCCTCTTTCATCCTCGGCCCACCTCTCCCCTCTCTCGACCTACCGTCCCTCCCCTCCCCTCTCTCGCCCTCCTCTAGCCCTCCCCTACCTTCCCCCTCTCGCCCTCCCCTCCACTTTCCTCTCTCGCCCTCCCCTCCTCTAGCCCACCAGGCCGTGCCCTCCCCTCCACTCATCTCGCCCTCCCCGCCCCTCCCCTCCCCTCACCCACCCCTCGCCCTCGCCTACTCTCTCTCGCCCTCCCGGCCTTCCCCTCCCTCGCCCCTGGCCCTCCCCTTCCCTCCCCTCTCTCGCCGTCCCCTTCGCTACCCTCTCTCGCCCTCCCCTCCCCTCCCCTCTCTCGTCCTCCTGGCCCTCTCCTCTCTTGCCCTCTCAGCCCTTCCCTCCCCTCACCTCCCCTCCCCTCCCTCGTCCTATCATCCCTCGCCCTCGCCCTCCCCTCCCCTCTCTCACCTACCCTACCCTCCCCTCCCCTCTCTCGTCCTCCCGGCCATCCCCTCCGCTCCCCTCTCTAGCCCTCTGTTGCCCTCCCGGCCCTCCACTCACCTCTCTCGCACACCCGGCCCTGCCCTCAGCTCCCCTCTGTTGCTCTCCCCTCCCCTCTCTCGCCCTCCCGGCCATCCCCTCCCCTCCGCTCTCT